>NC_059077.1:35385339-35677667 GCF_020497125.1 Mauremys mutica
TCAACCTGTGGAACTCCTTGCCAGAGTATGTTGTGAAGGCCAAGACTATAACAGGATTAAAAAAAGATAGGCTAGGTCCATCAATGGCTATTAGCCAGCATGGACAGGGACGGTGCCCGAAGCCTCTGTTTGCCAGAAGCTGGGAATGGGTGACGGGGGATGGATCCCTTGAGGATTACCTGTTCCGTTCATTCCCTCTGGGGCACCTGGCACTGTCCACTGTCGGAAGACAGGATACTGGGCTAGATGGACCTTTGGTCTGACCTCATATGGCCGTTCTTATGTTCTTATGGCTGTTCAGGGGAAAGCATTTTCCTAACTCCCCAGACGGTCCTTGACAAGCTGTTGCCTGACCTCAGTGTCCCTGATCTCTCATGCACTCATCACCCACTACACCAGTATTACAGCACAGGGATTCCTTGTCACCCAAAGCTGGCCCACTAGAGGAAACAAAGGCTGCTCTCACTCACCTGCACAGAGTCCCAAGTCTAGCAGCTGAGACCCTGCCTATCTCTTTTCAGACCCATAATCTCACCCACTGCATGTTTGTTTTTTCTCTTGACGCAACAACAGCCCAAAATCTCAGACCCACTTTCAACACTCCTTGCAGATTTGCTCCTTAGAAGGACAGGGTATCCAGCTGACTTTTCTCACTTGTAGGCAGCAAGACTTTTCCTTCTGGGATGAATGGTGGGTGTGAAGTCCCCTGCAAAGCTACTCTTGCCATATCTGTGTCTGTGTGAAGACACTGCAGTACTTAAATGGCAAGGAGGGCCTTGTAGGAGTCCTCTGTATTATGGTAAATTTCACCCACGACGCCTGCTCCTGTAAGTCTTTTCACAGTGCATACTAGGAAGTGCCTTACCTACACTCATCACTGTGCTTATCTTAGTGCAAGTTTGTTGTGCTCCTGCACAAGTGTGGCCAGACTTACATGGGAGCAAGTAAGGTTAAGTACTAAGCATACTGACCTAACACAGAGGTCTCAGGACTTTTGTATACCCGCTCCATAGCATAAAAAAGGAGCAGAAAATGAGGAAAGGGCTTGTTTGAGGAGATTTGGGTTTAAGTCAGGGGTGGGCAAACTATGGCTCGCGGGCTGGATCCAGTCCACCAGCCATTTTAAGCCGGGGAACAGGGTCAGGGGCTGCTCCACGCAGCTCCTGGAAGCAACTGCATGGCCCCACACCGGTGCTCCAGCTGGGGCGCAGGGTTGGGGGCTGCTCCACACAGCTCCCGGAAGCCATGGCATGGCCCCCCTCCAGTGCGCCAGACAGGAAGCAGGGTCAGGGGCTGCTCCACGCGGCTCCCAAAAGCAGTGGCATGGCCCATCTCCAGCTCCTATGCGCTCTGCTCCAATGGCTCCCTCCGGCATGCTAATGGGAGCTGCAGGGGCGGTGCCTGTGGACAGGGCAGCATGCAGAGCCGCCTGGCCACACCTCCACATAGGAACTGGAGAAGGGACATGCTGCTACTTCTGGTAGCTGCTTGAGGTAAGTGCCGTCCGGAGCCTGCATCCCTGAGCCTCCAACCGTGTTCCAATCCCCTGCCCCAGCCCTGATCTCCCTCCCGCCCTCCAAACCCCTTGATCCTAGCCTGGAGCCCCCTCTTGCTCCCCAAACCCCTCATCCCCAGCCCCACTCCAGAGCCCGTACCTCCAACCGGAGCCCTCAAACCCCTCCCCCGCATCCCATTCTCCCACACCCTGAACTCCCCATTTCTGGCCCCATCCCAGAGCCTGCACCCTCAACCAGAGCTCTCACCCCCTCCCGCACCCCAACCCCAATTTTGTGAGCATTCATGGCCCACCATACAATTTCTATTCCCAGATGTGGCCCTCGGGCCAAAAAGTTTGCCCACCCCTGGTTTAAGTACAATTCTTCCGGCATGCAAATTGGGTGCTTAGCTACACATTCATCTTCTGCTTTACTCTTGCTATGAAGCAAGGCTAAGCATGGTGATCCTGTAGAAATCCTCTCATCAATGCATTCCCTCTTTAGTTCATCACTTTTTAGCTCCTACATATACAGATAACATCCCACACCTGTGCTGTACAAAATGAAACCCTCAATGAATAAGTACTTCCTGATGCTACACTCAATGAAGTTTTTGCATGAGAACAGCCACATCTTATTCATTTCTAATTCTTGTCAGAATTGGCATGCATACTCAAGTAAGGAGCTAACCACATCCTTGGATTTTCCTAGAAAGATCAAGAACATCAAGAGCCAATTAAACTATCATGTCAACTAGCCAAGTGTAATGGCATTGCCAGACATTATATAAGAATGCTGTCACGCAATAAGCTGCAGAAATTTTTGGAACCGATTATCAGCTGCCTTTATCGCTGAACAGCAAAACAGAGGACCTACCAGTTTTGCAACAAAATTGAGTCGTGATATTAGCAAATTCCTTTTCCACTATTTTATTTCCAGCACATATTTTATTATGTGTAATAGCTGAAACCTAAGAGAGTGACTGATAAAGAAATCCTCTTAAATTGGATATGACAGCATTAGCCTTTTTCTCTAATTGGAAACAGGTCACTCTAATCTATGACCATGACATAAGAAGATACTATTTTACTTTGGCTGAGCTTACAAATTTGGTAAAAAATTCTATAAAATATAAAACTTCTATACATGGAATATCATTCCTGAAGACAAGATGCTGGTCATGTAACAAACTATGTCAAGGTAACCAGAAGTGATTCAAAAGGACAAGACTAAAAAGTAGTCAGTCTGTTAATAAAAGCTGACTTCTCAATGGTGATTCATTCTTTCATACCATAACATTAGCCACTTCCTTTATTTCTAGTAAGATGCACTGTATCCATCTAGATGACCATCACTATATTATCTGAGTGCCTCCCAGAGGAAAGAGTAAAGATGCCAATGAGTTCATACAATAATGAAAATAAAATCCAGTAAGGAAAACAATTTTGGTTTCATGTGACTCAGTGGTTGTTCTAAACAGTCATTTTAATTCTAATTCTTAACAAAATATTTGGGACTTATATAGTGCTTTACATTTTCAAACCACTATACAGACATTAAACTAATGCACACTTCTCTGATAGGTAGGTAGGTAAGTACTGTTTTCCTAATTTATGGAGAAACTGAGGCAGAAAAGGCTTGCCTGAGGGTAAATAGATAGTCTTTGGCACAGCAGGTGTAAGAACTTAGGAATTCCTGGCTCCCAGTCCTAAGATCAAACCACTAAAAAAAATACATAAATATATGGCAAAATAAAGTGAAAGGAACATCGCCAACTTATAAATCACACTAGCATCCAAATATCTTTTTCCCCACTCCTTTTACAAGTAACATCTACGATTACTGTGATAGGGAAAAAAAAGAGGGTGAAAAATACTTCTCTTTTTTAGTTCCAGTTTGTTTACTTTGTGCATTTGGCAGCATTTGCTGCCTAGTTAACTTAGTTTCACTCCTTCCCCTATGCTAGTCAGTTTCCCGTGTTATTTGTACAAGTCTTTCACACAGCAGTAAAGGAGAAGAAAAATACTTTTCTCAATAGGTAAATGTGATTATTAAATAACAAAAATCGGCAGGGGACCTCAGTGCCAGGTGTAAAAAACTCATTATTTTAAATCAACTAGATTTCAAGTTGACTGTTTTTCCTTTAAGTCTCATTCTTGTTATCCTTAATGTTTACAATTAAGAAATTTAAATTGTGTATAAAATGCAATTCACTGTAATGAAATGTTCAAACTAATCCCTGTTCTCTTTATTTTTGTTTAAATTCTTTTTCAGCGGGTGGTGGTATGGTCAGAATTTTCAGCTGACTACAGGGCATGGATGGCCATTACAGGACCATGAAATGTATTCTTTCAGTGCCTGAATATGGCCACAAATATTTGTATTGGTGCTCATAGAAAGTAGTCTTTGAGTCTGAGAGATGGTTGGATGCATTGCTGCTTTGGGAATCTGCATTTTATTTTTACTCAACAACTCAAAGGAACTTTTGCATAGTCACTTGATAAATACCCGCATAAACACATAACCTGCTATACACGTTTGACAGCTACAACTTTATTTGATGTATCAAATCAGTAGCTGTTTTGTGTGGTAAAACTAAATAAAACATAAATCTTTCTAACTCTGATGTTTCGAGAAATTTCTTGGAGAAATAGTGCATTCACAGTAAACAGGTCTGGGACCACTAACCCAAGGTTAGCAAGAATGTATCAACATACTGTAACTAACAGTGATCCTCACTGACTTTTGTTCCCACCGCTTTTGATGAATCACAAAGCTAGCAAAGAACGTTATCATTATCTGTGGTAAACTTCAACATGCACTGAAACATTTCTGTGTTTAAATTCAGATACAGAGACACGCTAAAATAATATGCTAGAGATTTTTGCAAAAATCATAAATACAGAAGTGAAAACATGTTTGCATGTTAGTTTCATTATACGCACTCCTCTATATTTAACTCATCTACAAATTAGTACAGTCCTGTGGAAAATGTTTGCTAGATCTTTATTAGTAGCACCTCTGGACCTCAGTCAAGTTTAAGGGGCCCATTGTGCTAGGTACTGCACAAGCACGCACACACACACATGCATACAGGTCTCTGCCCAGGAGAATTTACAATCTAAGACTTTTTTAAAAAGGATAAAGAGTAAACAATAATAAAAATAAAACACCACCACATACAACCTAGAAATTTTTTAAAAAGATGATTTGCTTGTATGATTGTACCAAACTGTAAGTTAAGCATCCAAATCCCTGCTCAGCACCTACCTTAAAGTTAGGATTTTCAAAAGTGCACCAGCACTCACAGCGTATTCTGAAGTTAGCAGGCACCTCTGCAAATTAATGCATTTTTATTTAGGCATCTAAATATGCATCAGGAAGCCTAACTTTCAGCACCCAAGTTTGAAAATTGTTGGCCTAATATGAAAAGCCTCAGTTCTAGCAAACATTAAATGGAAAGGCACATCAACGAATGGGGCATCCAGTCTGCATGCCTTACCCACTATTGCCAATCCAAGGGCTCAAAAATCAGGAGTCTGGTCCCCAGAAATCATGAGATGAGAAAAAAAATATTTCTTTTATTCTGCCTTCTGTTTTTTGAGCCTTTAGGGATTACGTTTTCAAGCTTTTCTCCACAACCATGTGGGCTAAACACATACTTTATTTTTTAAATGAAAGCTGAGATTATCTGGCACTCATGTGATTCCAGGAGCTAGGGACTTACGAAAAAACATCAAATAGTTCAAAATTCACAATAAAATCATTAGAGTTGGCAACGTGCTTATTGACTACAGAAATAAACTCATTATTTGATTGGGATGTTCTTCTGAACTCTGATTTATTTATAGAGCCATGCATATAGACCGGGGTGAGATTGTGTGCTGTTCCTCCAAGAAATTACTTTTGGGCCTTCTCAATTCTGGCATGGTCAGGGAATGGCACAACCCCTAAATAACTTAAGCATTCCAGGAAGCTGCTCTGAGTTATGGCAGCCCTGGCTGAACTGTCTACCGGGCAGCTCCAGGCTATAGAGCTGCCCAGAATCGCCATAGCTCTCTGGGCTACACTCACTCCCCTGGCATGCCCAAGCTTGCGATGGGGCCTGTGGAGCACCACCTATGGCTACCTTACACGGTGCCTGCACTGTGGAAATTCCCACACAACCAGCCAAGGGCCTTTTACATCCCTGTGCACTACCACAGTGGTGTGGTTCCTCAAGATGCTCCCTCGTATTTATACCAACTCTGCTTTCCTGAGTCCATAGCTATGAGTTTGCATGTCACTGATTACTATTTATTGTGTACCAATAGCATGCTCCAAACTGTATAAACACAGGACTCAATCTGTATTGAGATCAGATAGAGGAGCCTTCTGTGCTTGAGTAGAGACTTAATGAAGTCAGTCGAACTCAATAAGGGCTCAATCGTCCATGCTATCAGATCAAGATAGTAGCTGTACAGTAGACATGGTCCCTGGCCTAAGAAGTTTATAGTATAGTTCTGACACATACGAGGCACAGACTACTGTAACCTGATAGGCATTCTTTCCTCTAATATAGCTGCTTTTGCACCCCTGATATGAGTGAGTCCTTAGCTGGTGCAAAGACAGTATAGCCAGTTCCTATGCCACTCCACTATGTTTAAAAGACTCACACAAACAGGGGAAATTGACTGACAGCACAGGGGAAAGAGTAAACTGAACTGACTATGAAGAAAGTGCTGCCAAATGCACAAAGTAAACAAATTGGAAATAAAAAAGAGAAGTATCTTTCCCGCACAATCTCTATTTTTTTTTCAATTACAGTGATCTTTTGATGTCACTTGTAAAAATGGTGGGCAAAGAACATATTCAGATACTAGTGTTATTTATAAGTTGTTGGTTCCCTTTCACTTTATTTTGCTATACATTTTTGTATTTTTCTAATGCTTAGATCCTAGTACTGCGGTCAGGCATTCCTGAGTTCTTTTCCCTGTTGTACAAAAGGCTACCTGTTTACCCTTAGACTAGACTTCTCTGCCTCAGTTTTCCCTTGAATTAGGATAACAGTATCTATCTACATATCTACCAGGGATGTCGTGAGCATTAGTTAATGTTAGTATAATTATTTTAAAATGTAACGTGTTGTATAAATACTAGATATTTTTACAAATAATTAGAATTAGAATGACTGTTCATAACAACTCCTGCAACATTTGAAACTGAAATCTTTTTTATATCAGTCTTGCATCTGAAGAAGTGGGTATTCACCCACGAAAGCTCATGCTGCAAAACGTCTGTTAGTCTATAAGGTGCCACAGGATTCTTTGCTGCTTTTACTGAAATCTTTTTCTTATTGATTTTTGCCACTATTGTTTGTGCTCACTGATTTATTATAATGATTCTTCGCAAGATGACTAATGACATTTGATTTGTTTTTGATTTAAGAAAAAAAGAACATTGAAAACATACACATAGATTTACATAGACAAAAAATAAAAAGAGATTTCATTTATGGCCTGCCAATCTTAATGCAACATAAAACTATCTGAGAGCGTTTCTGAATATTTTAGTGTGTTGTATTGTAACTAGCAACAGAGTTTCTGACATCTATATCCATAGTAGATGGATCAAGTAAACCTACTCAATATGTGACTGCAATATTAATTTCCAGTTCTGACGTAAGATATGGCATCATTCTGATTGACCTTCAGATAGGCTACAACAACCCAGCTTACTGTATATCTCATATCAAATGCCTTGCCTGCGTGATCCTGTTTCTAAAGAAATGAGAGGACCTTTATGTGACACATTTTCCTCCTGATTTCAATAAGTACATATGAAGAAGGTTTATCCAGTTATCTCTGGCAAATCAGGAGTGCTTTAACCAATACAAACACAAGGGGGGAAAGGGGCCAGGATAAGACCTGCAGTCGTGCAGGGTGAAGAAAGAAGCTATAGATTTTTTCAGACAAAAGTCAATCAGAGTCTTTTATGTTTTCAAAAATAATGACCAATCTTTTTAAAGTCAAGGTTATTAATATATTTGACTGAACAAGCAATTTTTATATTGATTTGTAACTGGTTAAATCTTATTTTTTTAAAAGTCCTGTCTCCTGTGTTCATAAAAGGCACCATATCTTTCTTGGTTTAGGACTGGATTCAATAAAATATAACTTGTTATTTCTTTTTTTAAATATTAGAGAGTTTCCCAGGTACTACTAAAGCGAGGGCCATATAAGTAGCATAAACAAGCAAGTGGATGGATCAACAGATTAGATAGACATCTTAAGCCTACAGAAGTCATCCAATGTTAACTTGCTGTGGGGTCATTCATCCTAAAGTGGTTGGGCAAGTGTTTTTAAATGTATTTAATCAGATCTGTAAAAGGCTTCAATATTATAAGTACAAATAACTGGATAATATTTATGTACATTTCCTTTTGCAAATTAATTATCTAAGCCTGCATTCTTTCCACACTATAAATATCCAATAACTTGGATTGGATTGGCAAGAAATGCAGGATCAGGCCCTAACTGAGGCACTGATCCTGCTCCCTTTTTAAAAATGGGAGTTTTGCCACTGACTTCAATAGGAGCTGGAACAGACCCAGTATCTCTTGATTTACAGTAAAAAAATAAGGACCAGTTCTGAGGTGATGAATATCTGCAAGTCCCAAATGTAGGAGTTCAGTATCTCAGGATCAGATCCTGCTTGAATTGTTGCTAAACAATTTGGTACAAAACTGTTTTTAAAAGTTTGGGAAATGTTGAGCTTTACACCACTTCTCTTTTGTGCTTCTGTCTCTTACTGTCAGTTTTACTTTCGAATCATAAAAGCAGCAGAAACAACCAGCTGACCAGAACCAGAGAGACTGTGGAGACAGGAGAAGTATAAACAGTCACTGAGAAATTTACTGGATATATTATGGCGCTAAAGCAGCATAAAAGTTGAAATGCTTAACATCTTATACACAGCCACAGAAGAGTATCCAGTTAAATAAAAGGCAATTGATGAAAACTAGTGACAAAGTTGGGAATGGCAGTCAAAACAAGAAAGCAGAAAGGTAAAATAAAAGACAGAGATTATATAAAGAAAGACCTTATTTGTTTTTCTTGATTTTCTGAAAAAATTAAACTCATTCAAAATAATAAAAGTTTATTAAAAGATTAATCAGCTGTTTGCATAGGCGGAATAGAGGAAAGAAGTGTACTTTATTTGTTACAATTAAACCCCCCTTTTTCTAGAGTGATTACAAATGTGGAGAAAACATACAGCTCCCAAAGTACCTTGTAGAAAGTTCTGCTTATTACAGATGTAAAATAAATTCTCAGTAATTTCAGGTAAAGCCCACTAAAATGAACACCATCAATATTAGCTGAATATTCAGTCTGTGGCCTTGAGGGCACAGAGGAAAGTAGGACGGTGAAATGGGCTATCTGGAAGGTTTATTCTCTGCAGAAAATTTGAAAATATATGCTCTTTTTCCTTCCAAACATTAGTAATAAACAATATTATGCCATATATTAGCATCAATGTTTACAGCTAAAATAGGGTCTGTACCACTTAAAATACAATTGTATTGAATAGAGTGTTATCTTTATTATCACTTTTTCAGATGTTTACTCTCTGGCACAAGGTTGCTTACAACCTTGTACCCCACCATTGTAGACAACTAACTTCTGATATTGAAATATACCATTTTCTTGGCTCACAACAGAATGTGTGTGGCAAGAATGAATAACAGAAAAGATTGTAATGGTTGGCAAACAAATATAATATCTCTTATTTTAAACTCAAGTAGAAATAGAGAAATAGTTTAACCTTCCAACACCTAATGTTTCACCACTTTGAAAATGTGCCTTGAAATTTACAGCCAAAGGAATCTACACAAACTACAGGAGCAATCTTTCAGATTCATATTTCAAGCTCAGTACAACTATTTTCGTTTCTTAGTCCACTGCATCTTTTTTTTAATAGTATTCAGATAATAACCATATACCAAAGTCTTAAAACTATTTGTTTTTAGCATCCCTCCTCTATGCACGCACACACCCCATCAGAAACAGAACTTTGCACTAGGCTCCTTGGTTGAGCAACTCATATGCAGTAATATTAGATGTCAGGGTCAACAAACCCGTGAACATTTTAGTTAAGGATAACAGCGCCTTCATTTACAAACATTCAGGGTGGTTTTTTTAATTGAACAGCTTAATGCACGTTAAAAAGAAGCTCAGAGATGCATTAAAGTTTTTTTTACTGGGAGTTGCGTGGCTAAACTCCAGTGTGGCCAGGAGAACGGGATGTAGTCTGATGCATTTTGTACCTGGCTAAAAACTATCCACTGGATTTCCAGCTTTGGTAGCAAGTGAGGAAGAGAAATGAGGGAGGGGGGGGGGGCGGGCAAGGGAGTCCGATGGGTCCTACCTTGTTCGAGGCCATTTCACTGACGGAGTGCCTGGTTTGCAGGGTCTCCAGCTGGTCCAGGCACCAGTCCAGCTCCTCCAGGGTCTCGCTGGCCAGTTTTTGGTAGGCCTCCTCTGCGAAGAGATAGGGAAAGGAGTACTCAGTTCTCAAGCGCTTCACAGGGCTAACAGCAAGCTCCAAAGGGTCCATCCTGCCATACCCAGCCATGCTCAGATGCCCAGTGCCCACACATGAGTGCTGCTCCTTCATATTGCTAACGCAGGGCACTGGGGGAGGGCAGGCTTCAGACTCCAGCTGGACCCACAAAGGAACTCTCTGGGTAACAGAGTCTCCAGCCTCCTTCTTTCCGCCTTAAAGTCAATGGTCGAAACCAAATTCTGCGGAGACACTCGGCAGGCTCGTTTGCTGTGGGCTCAGTCTCTCAAGCGGCCCCTAGACTGCATGATGCTGGCGGGAGGCAGCAGCGCCGGGTGCCCGTGGCTCGTCTCCTCCCTCCTCTGGGACGGCGGATGCAGGGCGCTTTGCCTTCCCGAGGCTGGAGACAGGCAGCGCCGCCTCGCCTCGCCTCGCCTCGCCTCCCCTCCCCCCGTGAAGGCTCCGAGCAGAAATGAATCAGCGCGGCTGCTGCCGTGTGTGCGGCCACCACGTTTCCTGTGTTCCCAGCTCCTCCTCCCGCAGCGGCGAGAAGCAGAGTCCGGGGCTGCTGCTCTCAGGGAACCCCTCTCCCCTGCCCCTCCCCCCAGACCAGGGGGTATTTAAAAGCCCCCCCCGTGGTGTTCCAGGTTTCCCCGTGTGGCATCCCAGGAGCAGCAGGCGAGCGAGAGCCCTGCTGCTGCTGCTGCCCGCCAGCCGGAGTCGGGCAGCCGCGTGTTGTGTGTGTACGGAGGGGGGAGCGGCAGAAAACCCGGCGTGGAGCTCTCGCAGTCGCCTCCGCTCAGCTCTGTTTACGGCTTAAGGAGCAAACACGTAGGGCCGGGGCCCTCTCGGCTTCTCCCCCACATGTCACCGCCACCTGCCCTGGGCAGGAGCATAGCGCGCGCCACAAATCCCCCCCGCCGCCCTCCGGGCCATGGGCGCTTATGTAACCGCGAGCAGGACAACACGCGGCTTCTCCACGGCAGCGACAAGATTAAAGACTCGGAACCCCGAGGCTCTGGGTTCTGAGCAGCTGGCATGTCACTGCCCTCAGCAGGGTCTGAGCACCACAACTGAGCTGGCTCTGGCCACAGCTCTCTGCCCATTTCTTCCCCAGCACAAGTTTGTCTCAATGGCACATTTCTTCACGGAATGATTAGCTGTCACACCCCGATGTCTGGACCCTAGGTGTGCTAGCCTCTCTGCCTCAGGTTCGCAGGGTGGGGGCAATAATAGTTTCTTACCTAGCCCATAGGGATGTCCAGAATTAATCGATTAATAAAGCCCTCTGAAAATGTAATTCCAGGTACGGGCTAAGTATAATTATGTCTAGCCAAGGATGTAGCAGCAAAAGGATTTTTCAAATATTGCAATAATATTTACTCTAAACCAAACCCACGTGTGTGCGTGCACACACGTGTGTACAGTGCATCACACAATTTGCTTTGGGGGGTGGGGAGATAGGGCTGCTGAAAGCTCTCCAAAAGTTTACCCTGGAAACCCAATATCAGGTTGGAAAGATTTTTGTCTTTTCTAAATTATTAAGATGTTTGTCTTTTCTAATGTACTAAGTGTCATATTGCAGCATGCTGTTGTACAACATGTAGAAGTGGACCCTGAAGAGGAGCAAAAAAGGGCCATGCACTCTCCCCACTCACAAAATGACCAATCATATGAGCGCCTGCATGCACTGATTGTGGGTAAGATCACGATAATCAGGAAAAAATAATTACAATATTTCTAGGGTGAAGATGTCATCTGTAAAGCCTGTCTATGATTTCTCCTACAGCAGTTGCATTTTTCAAGTGGCTAAACTGACACTGTGGAGAGCAGTAGTATAGTGAGGTGCTCTGACTTGAGAACTGTGCACTTGGGAGCCTTGGTTAGGTTCCCAAGTTTGAAAAGCTGGCATACTTATTTCTGGAATCAGTGGCATAAGAATGCAATTTCAAGAGAAAAGGAAGCTCAATGGGTTTGCTCTTCCCTCTTAAAATGTCTTCATGAATTTGTCCCAGAGGAAATTAAATGTAATCTTCAAAATGTCAACAAAAAACTTAAATAATATTAAACCATTCGGCACCGGCTAGTACCACAGTAGTTTAATGAATTATTTTTTGACGTCTGGGAAACTGGGTTCATATTTTCTTAATATTACATAGTACATGCCAAACGAGCTTGTGTTCCTTCAAAACTGTGCATGCTTATCCGTGTTTCAAAGCCACTACAGACTTTTGCATAATTCTCATTTAGAACAACCTACTACTAAAATAGCATAGATAGAATTCTTTTAAGAAAACTGCAATACCGGCTTTCCTTATGCCTAGTCTGTCACTTCAAAGAGCACTAACAAATATTCAGCAAAATCATCCCCACAAAACTGTAAAATGCCCTTCACATGTGATACTATAAATGCTACCCAATGTAAAAATATCCCCTGGCATTTGGAATCAGGACTTTCCTGACTGTTTATGCATCAAAGAAGAATCTGTGACATTGTGCAACACAGCAGACATCACAGTTCACTAGCTACCAAAATTATCCTTACATATTGTGCTACTAATTCTTTTAAAAGATGTGGTTTTGGTCTCAGAGTATAGATTTCTTTAAGATAAATATTTAAAAAGTATAAATGAAAAGCTATTTGATTCACAATATGGTTATACAGTATATTGACCAGATAAAGATACGTTTAACAGAGATTCCTTTCAGAATTAATCAAATACTGAAATGAGGTTAAGTGAATCAATATGAGAAGAAGATAACATTTTGATGTCTAGCCAGACTTCAGGCTGTTTTTCAACATTCCTTGAAATTCAGAAATTGGGAAAGTCACATTTTTCTTCACAAGGTAACAATTTTTCTGAAATCGGACATTATACAAAAGTGGGGCTTATGGGAGCAGAATAAAATAAAGTTGAAGGTTATCAGATTTTCAGGACCGCCCAGAGGGGGGGGCAAAGGGGGCAATTTGCCCCGGGCCCCGGGCTCTGCAGGGGCCCCCAAGAGAAGATCGGAGGCTCCCGCCTCCGCCCCTCTCCTGGAGCCTCAGCGCATCAAGCGCCGAGTCTCCGGCCGAGCCCCTGAGCCCCGCCCCGATCCGAGCCGCGTGGTGAGGGGGCGGGGCTGGGAGCTCCAACGGGGCCTGAGCCCCGCCCCGCTCAGAGCGGCGTGGTGAGGGGGCGGGGCAGCTGCCTCCGCTCGGCGTGGAGCTCACAGCCCCGCCCCCTCACCACGCGGCTCTGAGCGGGACGGAGCTCAGGCCCCGCCGGAGACGCACTCGGGTAAGAGGCTGGGGCCGGGGTGGGGAAGCGGGACCCGCTGCCGCCGCCGCCGCGCAGCCCGGTCTTCGGCGGCGGGTGGCCCCTTCTGTTCCGGGACCCGCCGCCGAAGTGCCCCGAAGGCCCGCGGCGGGGACCCCCCCCCGCCACCGAATTACCGCCGAAGACCGGGCTGCACTTCAGCGGCGGGTCCCGCTTCGGCGGTAATTCGGCGGCGGGGGGCTCCCGCCGCGGGTCTTCGGGGCACTTTGGCGGCGGGTCCCGGAACGGAAGGGCCCCCCGCCGCCGAAGACCCCGGGCCCCCGGAATCCTCTGGGCGGCCCTGCAGATTTTAGTAAATAAAGTAAAAGCTCTAGTTCACCATCTATTTGTTTTGAACTCATATCCCTCTTCCTGCCCCCATCCAGCTATTTTTTTAAAAATTACTACTAACATTATCGTAGATGTGTATAATTTTATCTATCTGTCCTCCTAAAAGACTTTAACAAGCAGGAGTCCTTCCATTCACTAATTAAATGCCATCATCTCTGTCATTGCATACTTTGTGACAATGGACTCTGTATATTGGACTTTATGAGAATCTTCCATGGTTCTGGGGCTCCATGTGTAGGGAGTGTATAGAAGAGGCAGACTAGGCATAACTCTAATGGAACTACTTGTATGAGTAAGGACTACTAACATGACTTACAAGATTGAGCTCTTTCGGATCTTGAAGCCCAATCCAATCTCCAGTGATTTAAATGGAAGTTGGATTGGCCCCTTGGGCACCAACATGACCATGGCTGGAGATGGGATATTGGACAGGGAAGGCTGATGCGCTGAGGTGGCACCATGGATTCCCTCTCTCTCTCCCTCTCATATGCTTGGCTGGCTGGTTCCTGCTCACATGCCCAGGGTCTAACTGATGGCCATATGTGGGGTTGGGAAGGAATTTTCTCCCAGCTCAGATTGGCAGTGACCTTAGAGAATTTTCACCTTCCTCTTCAGTGTATGAGTGTGGGTCACTTGCCAGGCTTATCTGGGTATATCTCACTTAATCATTTCCCTTCCATTATGGGAGCCATGAGCACTGGTGCACTTTGGTCCCTCCTATTCTGTGCCCCTGGCACATAATTAGTTTAGTCTCCTGTAGTCTGTAATACTTTGGTTTAATTTTGGTTGTTGGGTTTAGTGTGTCGTACTGGGTGGTGCTCGTGGCCTGTGATTTACAGATCAGACTTGATGATCTGGTGGTCCCTTCTGGCCTTAAACTCATTGACTTCACTATGGAACTTCAACGAGACAAAAATAATATTGGCATTCACATGCTAATATGTAAAACGAGCACCCCACTTTTGTTCCTAGAATTCTCAAGTGCAATGCAACCGGAATACAGTTTTTCAGAAATACACTGTAAAGGTTTTGAGGCCCTAAATTTGACCCATCTTTAAATTGTTACAAAATCTGACACGACATATCCTATAGGTTGTAATTTTTTAAAATCTACCATTCCATCACCAAGAAATTAAAAATAAAAATAAGCAAAACATTAGCCATTAATTTTTGGCAGGCCCACAAAAAGGTCTCTGTTCCCTGCTTTGGCTCTAGAGTGGTAGTTAATTACCAAACACGTTCCCCAGAGCTGATCTAAAAATCAGTCAAATGGTCTGGGTACACAAACAAAGTTCTTTTGTAATGAGAAAATACTTCATGAGTTGAACACAGCCAGATCAGTTTCATCTTCATTCAGTAAAGGGTGTGTAGGGGTTGGGGAGGGGGAGGATATCAATGGCTGGCAAATAGTGAAAGTTCAAATCTGGAAGGAATTTTTTTTCTAGGTAAGTAATACACAGAAGGGAGAGTAAAATAACTGTGTCACAGCTGGAAGGGGGAACCACCTTTCACACACTGATTCTGGAGGTACAGTACCTGGTGTTTGGTTTCCAGGTAATTTATTGTAGGCAGAGAACTGCATTTATGCTCAGCTAAAACAGTCCCTAAGAGCCATTTTTACAGACAAAAACAGCCAGATGCTTTGGTGTTCTGACCATGTCCCCTCTTCCCTGGAACGCTCCCAGAACAACTTACACAGGAGTGTCTGTGAGGGAAGTGCAGCAGCACTGTGCCACTCAAGGAATGCCCTTAACTGAGGCTATTACCCAGGCACCAATTTCCAACCGGCTCTGCAGCCACCGTTTTATGTCACAAGAACTAGCAAAAAGGGATTGAGATTATTTGACTTCTACAAACTGGAGTTGGGTTGTCCAGGCTATGCAGGTGAGTCTCTGTTTAACTGTTTTATAGTATGTTGTTTTTTTTAAATTGGTTTCTCAAAATATAAAGAAACAGGCTTGAACATTTTATAATTTCTTCCTGTAAATTATTATCCCCTACTATGGGGTTTTAAAGATTACTTAGCACCAATTAACTTGAAAATTTGCATGCTGCTGGGCAAGTGTTCTTTTAAAAAAAAAAAAAAAAAGTAAAGGGAAGCAGCAGCAAATTTTCTTTTTTATATCAACAGACTAACATAAACCGTTCCCATCACCCCCTCCTTCTAACTTCCAACTACATGTGTAGAGAAAACAAACCAAATGCTTACAAAAAGAACAAAGATTAGCCATAATCATTTGGCATTGCACAGCCATTTTTTTGAAAATGATATCTTAGATATTCGTGTTTACAAAAGAATTAACTGTGAGAAAGCTCCTAATACAACTCCAGATAGCTATGTCCTCATTTACTCATTTCATTCAGAAGCTTGCTGTTTAAAAATTTAAATGGGAAAATTTATTGTACGATAATAATTTTGTCAACAGAGATAATGTCTAATTTGTTTAATGGATGGTCGTGCTTTTCATATATGTGGTCACTTTATCTCATTTCTAGATCATGAAAAACAATATAAGATTTTTCTTCTATGGCTCGAGTATTTATTACATTTTTCAGTTTTCTCTTTTAGACAATTTTGACAAACACAGCTGAAGCCAAAGATAAGGGGACAGATTCTTGGTTACATTCTGGCTACTTTGTACCATCTGAGCAATGCAAAGGGGCTAAAAAGCAGTTGGATCTGGCCAGCAAAGAATTCCATTCAGTATGAAGGAGCTCGCACCTGACACAAAACCAATGTAGTTAGCCATTGCAATGTAGGAGTGTGTTTTGGATGTGTCACAACAGAAAAGGGCATGGCTGGAGGGTAGTGCCCTCCAGTTATGCTCAGCGGGTGTACAGTCCCTTAGCCAGCTGGGATTAGCAAGAGAGGTACTGAGGCTGCTCTGAGCTATGCTGAGGCCAGGGCCAGGTGAGATCCACTCAGAGAATCAGGGAGCCCTAACCCACTCCCTGAAAATCACCTTTGCTCTATAACAAATACACAGTAGAACCTCAGAGTTATGAACTGATCAGTCAAACACACAACTCATTGGAACTGGAAGTACGTAATCAGGCAAAATACAGTACAAAAAAAGGCAAAATATAGTACAGTACTGTGATAAATATAAACTAATAAGAAAATAAAGGGACAGCAACGTTTTTTTCTTCTGCATAGTAAAGTTTCAAAGCTGTATTAAGTCAATGTTCAGTTGTAAACTTTTGAAAGAACCACCAATGCGTTTTGTTCAGAGTTACGAACAAACACCATTCCTGAGGTGTTCATAACTCTGATGTTCTATTGCAGTTGGTGCAGCAGATTATCTAGGCCAAGATTTTCAGTTTCTGTAGTTGGCATTATGAACTAATCATCTTAGGGTATGTCCATACTACCTGCCCGGATCGGCGGGTAGCAATCGACTTCTCGGAGTTCGATATATCGCATCTCATCTAGACGCAATATATCGAACTCCGAACGCGCTCCCGTCGACTCTGGAACTCCACCACCGCGAACGGCGGTGGCGGAGTCGACGGGGGAGCCGCGGACGTCGATCCCGCGCCGTGAGGACGGGTAAGTAGTTCGAACTAAGGTAGTTCGACTTCAGCTACGCTATTCGCGTAGCTGAAGTTGCGTACCTTAGTTCGACCCCCCCCAGTGTAGACCAGGGCTTAGAAGCAGCAAAGAGTCCTGTGGCACCTTATAGACTAACAGGCGTATTGGAGCATGAGCTTTCCTGGGTGAATACCCACTTCGTCGGTATAAGGTGCCACAGGACTCTTTGCTGCTTTTACAGATCCAGACTAACACGGCTACCCCTCTAATACTAATCATCTTAGGTTCGAGTTACAGATTTCTTTCCTTAGATTACAATGTAAGTACTTATAACTTTTAACCAAAATGCTCCAAGATATCAAATAACTTTGAATTTTTACTCAACACCATCATCTACTGTAAACTATATTAAAATTGATTCAATGTTGGGGAAAAACAACCCTGTCTTCTTAGTCATCCTTCTCACAGCTGAAACAAATGTAATCATGAATTTAATATTTATTTTTTTGTGAGAACACTTAACTACAGCCATTCATTAAAGCTGTGAAGCTGAAGATTCTCTTTAAGGTATGTTCACAGGTCATATTGTTGTCAAATTTAGAGATATAGGCCACTTTGGAAGCTGCTGAGAAAATCCCCTTGATCTTGAGCAACACAAAAGGCTGGTGGTTAGATTTGGAACATGCATCTGTGAAGAGGAGCACAGCTGCAGCAAATTTCTGACAAACCCTGTGATGGTTCCACTTTGAACCCTCCTTTTCTCCATTCCAGGATTTTCTCCAACATTCCAGTCTAATAAAGAACAAATGATGGTGCTGTGTAGTGACAGCCATTATATCTTAAGGACCAGGACTAGATTTCTTTCAGTGTGTGATGATCATAAGGATTCCCCTGACACATTACATTAAATTGTACCAGAGGCACCAGCTGAAGATGTTAAAATATCCCCATCTCTTTGAGAAAAAATTGTACTAGTTTCAAGGGTAACAGCAGGAGCAGAACATTGAAACATTTCTCATGTGCAGTGCTTGCGGAACTGCTCTGGCAACTGTATTACAGATAAAGGCCATAATGACACAGATGAACATGGGACAAAGCATGTATTAAATGAGGACCTACTTGAACTACACAATTAGCTTAATTGAAAAAAGGCATTTCTCTACCAACATTTCATATTTGCACTTTGGTGGTGCAAAGCAACTCTAAAAGTCAGCAGATCCAGCCCTCTGAGGATTCCTCTTCAATTAATTCTAGTAAACATAAGGATATAGCTTCAAGAGTACTACACTGAGAAATAGGGCTCTTTGCAATTATTGCCTGGAGAAAACAGTCACAAGACATTTGTTACATCTATATCTCTGTGCTTCCTTGGGGCAGTGTTTACAATCTGACCTCAATAAGCCCTCTGTTTCTTTATTATGGGGCAAATTCTGTCCCCACTTCTCAGCTGCACAGAGCAGTTCTGCTGCATGGAAGCGGGTGCATTATTTGTGTAGTCTGCGCAGGGGGTACACATCTCTCATGTGTGCAGTCCAGATCTATGGTGGCTTCCTACGTGCCAAACAGTCTGGGTTATAACATGGGGTCAGGATTTGGAGCTAAATCACTATGACTAGTAGGATGTATTCTAACACCTGTTATGAAAGTCCTTTTGTGATATAAAGTATTTATCAATTCACCAAAAATCAGAGTTGTGCAAATACCCATATTAATAGAATAGACTATTGGGAAAACCATACTTCACTGTAGCCAAAAACATCTGGAAAAGCTCACAGTAGAGCATCCACAGCATATCCAAATGATCTATTAATCTAGTGCAGGGGTACCTCAGAATTTCAAAGTAGGGATGCTTATAGGGTTGCTGCCACCTTTCTAATTGCTGGCAACCAGACCCTGAGGCCCCTCCCTCTGCTCTGCCTCTTCCCCCCCAAGGCCCCACCCCTTCTCCACCTGTCCCCATGAGGCCCCGCCCCCTTTGCTGCCTCTTCCACCAAGCCATGCGCCTTCTCCGCCTCTTCCCCTAAGGCCCTGCCCCTACTCCTTCTCTTTTCCCCAAGGGCCTGCCCCTGTCGCATGCTCCTCTCTCCTCCTCTCCCTGTTGCTCACTGGATCAGCTCTACCTCCCAGTAACTGGGCTTTTGGCGTCTAGTCAGTACAGCTGACTGGACACTGCAAGGTCCCCTTTTCAACTGGATTTTCTGGTTGAAAACTGGGCACCTAGCAACCCTAAATAGCAGCTGGACACAGAAGCCCAAAACCGGACTGTCTGGGTAAAACCAGGATGGGAGGCAACCCCAGATGCTCATATCAACTATTTGAAATTATCAAGGAACCCACCAGGCTAAATGGTCCTCTGTCTCCATACAGTTTCTCTTCATATCTACCTAGTGCTGCCTTCTCTTCTGACTTTTTACAGGAAGCAACTTGTACATCCACTGGCATCTTTGGTGGATCATACTCTTAACCAGTATGGGGACTGTCAGTAGGATCACTGGCCTCTTAAAATTGTCTATGGAAAATTAGGTAATTCTTCATCACATACCGAGGCACATACTCCTACCACCAGTGCCAATCCCTCTTTAAAAGAATCAAAATGGCTTCTGCTAACTCTCCTGATTGCACGGAGCAGGTACTTACAGGAAAGAAAACCAATATTATGTGACTTGTGACCAATCTCAACCAACTAATCCTGCTCAAAATGTAAAATTTTATCAGGAAAATTGTATGAAGTGTTTTTGAAGTTCTAACAACAGAATATTTTACATGTGGATTTTAAAAAAATCTGCTTCCATCTCACTAAAGTTTTGAACTTTGAAAAAGAGCATTTTTATTTAAAATATACCAACCCACCCCACCAATCAATAATCTTTCCAGCTCTAGTTGTGACAATTCTGAGCTAAAAAGATCTTGGGTAAGGCGTCTCAGAATGGAGCCCATCCTTCAACCCAATAGCTCTGGGGTTACTAAGAACTTTGTTTCTTGCAGCATACAGAAAACAACTTTTCCAGATTCTAGGATGTCTCTTAGAGCTCAGTCCCCTTCCAAGTTGTAACATAGCTTTAAACGCATTATTGTGAGAAGAATGCTGCTGTGGCTGATTTGGTGTAATTTGAGTAGTGACAGATTTTCAAAGTGGAAAAAATTAATTTAGCAGTCTGGAAAACAGGGCTCTCTTGGACAAAAAGAGGATGGTTGGAACAGTCACACACTCCTGTTTCCTGTCTAAAACATTGTGTAGTACAAATAGGGGGATCAAGGGAAATTAAAATTGCCACCCATCAGGATTTCCCCTGAAGAGACCAACTGTTAAATATTATCCTCAATGTCAGGATGAAAACAACATTAAATATATCCCTATAAAATGTGTAGCTCTAATTTTTAGATTTTTAATTGTTAGTGAGTACTATTCAGTTTTGGCTTCTTGTTTTCCTAAGAGTTAAAACCTCCACATGAGTGTATAGCTTAGCCACTTGCCAAATTCCAGTACAAACTTACTGGAAATTCCAGTAAACTCCAGTAGAATCCTACAAACTGATTCCTGTTGGTTTCTACAGGGGACCAATAGCTCTAAGAACCAGTAGATCTGTTGTTCTGTTTCAAAATCTTGTTAGCAGCTGGAACTATAATGACCTAATTGGAAATTTCTAACTGGGAGGTCCATCACAGGAAGGTTTTCAGGAAATATACTTGTTTTAATAAAATTGTTTTGAAACAATAGTGTTTGAGTATCCTTGGAAGACAACAACAGGATAAAAAGATATCTGTGTATTTTTGGTGGCAATTCCAGTTGGAAACAGAAAAACAGATATATTAGTCTACTGCTGTGGTTCTCAACCTTTTCACCATTGTGGGTTGTATATGCAGCTCTCTATGAGTTATGTGGACTGCATTCACACAATATATATAGTACCTGTATGGCCCTGAGGATGTCACATGGCATGCTGCTGTATGCTGTTTGGTCCGCAAGTGGCCCGTGGGTTGAGAACCACTGGTCTACTCGTTCCTGGGATATTATACTCTAAATGAAACCAAGTGATGCCAGCAGAGACCTTTTGAAGGTAGAGCAGGACTAAGGCAATCTGGGCCCTAGACATTCCAGGACATAGGGCCTCACCTGAGTCTTGTCCCCAGCTGGAGTACAAGGGCCCCATTTTCCTCCCAGAGGGGCTATGGGACTTCCTTATCCCACAGGAGCAGCAGCAGGGGTAGCAGCAGCCTCCCAATTACTTGTTCTTGATGCTGGAATGTATTTGCATTAATGGGTGAGCTAGGACTAGATAACCTGTGCACTTCTGCAGAATTCACAGAAGGTTCAGAACTCGGACATTTGCATAGCCTGCCAACCTGGGAATTGTATCAAGCTTGGATTCTTACTCTTTTGATACACCAAAAAGAAGAGTTTTCTGTCCTAGAAAGGATAAGGGGAATCCTGTGACTTCTGGTCTGAACTTTTAGTGCTTGCTATCTTCCTCCATTTAACCAGGGAAGGAGTTAAAAATAAAAGGCTCGGTCAGCAAGCCTGGGTTACAGATTGAGAGGGTCAAATAGTAGGTGGTGATCTGGTGAATTGCTCCCCAGAAAACGTGAAGTCTCGTCAGTCAAAATGAGGCAAGACAAGCATGGGGAGGAACAGACTGGGGAAGGAGGTAAGGGCTGAGATGCATCAGCCAGAAGACAGACTGACCTGTAATGGTGAGAAACTGGAACTGTGAAGAGTCCTGTGGCACCTTATAGACTAACAGACGTATTGGAGCATGAGCTTTCGTGGGTGAATACCCACTTCGTCGGATGCATGTAGTGGAAATTTCCAGGGGCAGGTATATATATGCAAGCAAGAAGCAGGCTAGAGATAACGAGGTTAGTTTAATCAGGGAAGATGAGGCCCTCTTCTAGCAGTCAAGGTGTGAAAACCAAGGGAGGAGAAACTGCTTTTGTAGTTGGCTAGCCATTCACGATCTTTGTTTAATCCTGAGCTGATGGTGTCAAATTTGCAGATGAACTGAAGCTCGTAGTTTCTCTTTGAAGTCTGGTCCTGAAGTTTTTTTGCTGCAGGATGGCTACCTTTAAATCTGCTATTGTGTATCCAGGGAGATTGAAGTGTTCTCCTACAGGTTTTTCCTAATATCAAATCCTCCCTGATTGAACTAACCTCGTTATCTCTAGCCTGCTTCTTGCTTGCATATATATACTTGCCCCTGGAAATTTCCACTACATGCATCCGACGAAGTGGGTATTTTCCCACGAAAGCTCATGCTCCTATATGTCTGTTAGTCTATAAGGTGCCACAGGACTCTTTGCTGCTTTTACAGATCCAGACTAACATGGCTACCCCTCTGATACCTGGAACTGTGAAATGGCATGTAAAGACAGAGATTTAGTGGTAGGGCAATTTCATAAGTGCAGGAGCTCTGTACCAACCTATTAAAATATATTGGAACCAACAGCTGACCTTTAGTACCCCTCTTCTGGTTTAAACATTTATTTAGCTTTTAAAAATTCCCTGTTTTAGGTCAAGTGATGTCTATCAGCTCTCCTGAGGCCCCAATCCTGCAATTTGTTCCACATGGTGGACCCATGTGCCAAACCTGAGCTCCACTGAAGTGAATAGAGTCAGGAGGGGGCTCTGGGCTGGAGCATGGGGGTGAGGGCTCCAGCTGGGGATGCCCCACATTGAAAAAGTTGCAGGATCAGGGCTAAGGCAGTGCCTCCTGCCTGATTGGAGTTTTTCCCCATCTACCTTTCTTCTTTTCTCTCCTGTGTTATATTTCTTCTTCTGCTTTTCTCCCATGTCATTCTTTTCCGCATTGTCTATTTGACCTTTCAACCCTCTTAGATTTTGTGGAGAATGGCCATTCCACACACACTCTGTCCCATAAACCCTTTCCTCCCTCCCCCCCACCCCCGCCCCAGCCACCGCCTTTCCCCTCAGACTATCCCCAGATAGAACATTCATATGAGCAATGGTTTGCCAGATCAGGCCCATAGCCTCTGATCTTCAGGGCAGGTACTGCACCTTCCTATATGCGCTGTAAAGTTCCATGCACACCTCTGATACTAGTGAAATAAAAAATAATAATTTGGTCTGGGGACTATAAAATTGCAGAAATGCGTGGCTACAGTTTATTTTCAGCAAAATAACTCCAACAGATCCTTAACTTTGAGTAGGTTGTGTGTTATTTACGGTTATCATAAAAGTTCCTATGTTCTATGTTGCCTTTAGCATTCTTGATTTTTATTATTATTTAAAAATATTTAAATTATGGTATCCCAAAGACCCTAACTGGGACTAGGACCCCTTTCTGCTGGGTGCTGTGCAAACATGAAAGGCCTGTACCTTTTTTTTAACCTAAAAAAAGGAAGCACACCTCACCCTTACTTTCTTTTTATGTTTGTTTTTGAAAGAATGCTAATTATTATGTTTTTATTAATTGCTTTTGTCTGGAAACATGGACACTTACAGTGGTAGGAGCTAAATACACAGAATTATTATTAATTATTATTATTAAATGTGATAGGTAAGAAATCTACACTTTAAAGCTGAATAAATTGTATTAGTCACACAGTTCATGTACGCTGGACAATGAGTCAACCGCTACTTTTGTTACGTTTCCTTGTCATATTGCCTCAGGAAGTTATCCTTGAGACTATTAAACCTTGAGATGACACTCTAAATATCAATTAGTAATCATCCTTTTAGCAGTTGTGAAAGGGCCAGACCAGGGAGTGGTTTGTTTTGGATGACAGGTATGCAACTGACACATGTCATAAAACAAAACCACAAAACAGCTCAACCTGCTCCTCCATGCGTCAAGTTTAAATCTTGACAAATACTGTCTCAGTCTGTCTTAAAGCAAATTTCAGTTCTTTCACAATATTCTGAAAGGCCTGATCTCTTCCCTGAAGAAGCGTACAGAAAGATTTTCATGCAGTTTCTAAGAAAAACCCTACACACAGATCTTCAACATTGATGTCAGTGGAGTTTCACTGATTTACACCAACTGATGATCTTTCCCCCATCCCCGCAGTTTTTAGATAGGTGAGGGGAAATCATCCAGATATATCAAATGTAATAGTAAGAAAACGCATGAAATATACAAATATATTTCAGTAATTTTCAATTTTTTCATCCTATAGACTTGCCAAATACAAGAACCTCTCATAGACCAATCTACCCTCCCAACTACCTAGGTCCAGATAACCTTTGTGTTCAGAGCAGCATAAGGGGGCCAGAAAACAGACAGATCTCCATACTGTGCTACAGCTATCCTCAGCTTGTATAAGTTACTACTAGCTGGAGCTGGCTGAAATGTGGGCTTTCCAGTTTGTGAGAAATCTTGATATTTTGAAATTTCCTGCAAACCAGAAATCCAAAATAATAAAAAAAAATTGTTTCCGAAACAAAAACACATGGTGTTTCTGTAAAGACATTTCCTCCCACAGACCCACCAGCTGGTGAGTGAAACTGACATTCTTGTCAGTTAAACTGGCAAGAATGCCAATTTCACTCAGCAGCTGCCAGGGCCTGTGGCTCTGGGGTAGCCCTGTCATGAGGCCTGCCCAGGAGCCAGCTGGCAGCCTGAATAGCCAGCTGGACCAAGAGTCTAGAAGCCCCAGATCCCCAATCTAGGGGAGTATTCAGAGCAGAACTGCCCCAGACTCACACAACCTGGGACTTGGGAGCTCATCCCAGGATTTTCAGGCTCCCAGGTCCATGGCAGTGAGCTTGGAATCCCTGAGAGTTCTGGCTTGAGCCAGGATTCTTAGGGCTTCCAGGCTCCCTGCTATGGAGCTGGGAGCCAAGCCCTAGTTACATTCAGGGCGTTCAGTCTCCTGGCTACATGGCAGGGAGACTGGAAGCCCTGGAGTGGCAGGGCTGCCTAAGAGCCACAGATTCTGGAAGACAGAGTTTCTGGCCCCAGAGTGGTCTGCACGGCTGGCTACCCTAGAGTCACGGACCCTAGAAATGTTCTCCCTGGCCTGGGAGAAATGTACATGGCAGGGCTTCCTGGGAGCATGCCAGCTCAGCTGGCAGGGAACCAGGCAGGTTTCCACCAGAATTCAGCAAAGGTTTTTCAAGCCCGATTCACTTTTGGAGAAATTTGGGGGTCAATGAACTGGCATTTTCTGACAAAACTGTTTCATGAGACAATTTTTGAGCAGTCCTACTAATAATCTATATTACCCTGCATATACTCCATGAGATTTAGGGAGCCTTAACAAGCTCACTGATGATTCCCTGTCACTGCTGCAAACAACAACTTGGCACAGAGGAAAATCCGGACCTTGTTTCTCAAAATGTTGCATTTTCAAACCACCAGAAAGGGATCTATGGATCACAAATAATTTATGGTCCATTCTTGGGGAATCAATTCATATTTGAAAGTATACAGTCTGGGAAATCTGTCTATGTGAAATTTATTAATTCTGTGTGAGATTATGGACTCTCTTATCAAACTACAAATTTTGTTTGATTGTATGGCTGGCTAGTCTACCTTCTCTGCTGTCTTTTTACGCTTCAATTTTGGGATGAAGTTCTAAAAGGTGGTGGCAGAGGGCTTATAATGGGTCATTAAACCTGGATAGTTTTCTAGTCAAAGGGAAACACCTGTGGACAAAGAAGGTGGCCAAATCAAGAAAACTGGTTCTGAAAGGTAGGTTAGTAACCAGGCAGGGGATCACTTGGTTGGAGACTTTGAACACCTGACAAGGCTGATCATGGGTCACATGATGGAAAGGACTTTCACTTTATAAAAAGGAGGACACTCTTACCAGACATTTTAGAGAAAGGGAAAAGAGACTGCAAGTGGATAGCAAGATTATGCAGGAGGAGATGTTAAAGGATCCTGGATACCCTAAAGGACTCTGACAAAATCTCAAAGAACTCTCAAAAGTAGTGAGAAAACTGAGGGAGGGATAGCATATTGGTGTTTTATTGTTTTTAAGATACTGCTCTCTATTGAGCTTTGTAAAGTAAAGAGTAATTGTGTTGGACACCTTTTCAAAGCCTGTGTGTTATGTGCTTAAATTATCATATATCCCTAAAGAGGTAAACTGTAAACCAGAGTGCCCACAAGCCTGGAGCTCTGGGAGAGAGTGTGTTTAAACTACTGGAGTCCCCAGGGAGGTCAGCACAGGACTAGGGCAGTTAGATTGCAAGGTCCCAGTTCCATGAAGGGGTAACAGAGTCTGTGCCCAGGAAGTGTGTCAGAAAGGCCAAATGAAAAAGACAGTAATGGAGCTTAGTCAGACCAAAAGACGTGTAAAAGCACACCTTGCTAATACAAAATGGCTAATTTGTATTAGACACCACAGCACAGGTGCATCTTCTTCAGGAGGGACTGTTCGTTTAGTGCATTCTCAGAGATGCAGAAGACCTCAAAAGGAGAGGAGAGAAGAAGGGGCTATGTCTCTCCCTTTCCTCTGCTGGGTTTACAGAATGGACCAGCTATGCCATGTAAATAGGCTGCACCACTCTAAAGGATCTAGGTAGGATGACCATACATGCTGTTTTGGCGGGGACAGCCCCCTTTTTAAGCCTTGCCCCGGATTAGAGTTGCCAGCTGTCTGTTTTTTTACTGGAACGCCTGTTTGAAAAGAGACCCTGGTGGCTCCAGTCAGCACCGCTGACAGGGCCGTTAAAAGTCTGGTAGGCAGCGCAGCGGGGCTAAGGCAGGTTCCCTGCCTGCTGGGAGGTGCCTGCCCCCACCATACCAAAATCTGAAATGGTGGCCCTGCATCCACCCCTTCCCCAGGGCTGCTCTCTTGGTCCCTCCCTCTACCTGGAGTCTCCATCATGCCTCTCTGCTATTCCAGCCCCAAAAGGGGCATCGCCTCGCTAGCTGGATCATAGTCTAATAGCTTTACCTCCTGTCTCCGAGCCCAAAAGTACTCGCACTCGCACACTCACCCTGCTTTCCTTCCCAGATCCAAGCCCATACCCATTCCTCTTCCCTTTGCCCCCATCTGTGCTACTTGGCTCACTGGGGGTGCGGAAAAACATTTGCGGGGGCATGGGTGACGAGCAGCAACGCCAGTTTCAGTTTAGAGAAATATGGGCACCCTAGATCTAGGTCCTCTGCAGATGATAAAAAATTACTCTAGATAATGAAGTCCTAAGCAGACTTTGGATCTCACAAAACTGGGTAACTGGACAACAAAATGGCAGATGAAACTGAGTGTTGATAAATGCAAAGTAATGCACATTGGAAAACATAATCCCAAGTATACATATGAAATGATGGGTCTAAATTAGCTGTTACAACTCTAAAAAGAGATCTTGGAGTCATTGTGGATACTTCTCTGAAAACATCCACACAATATGCAGCGACAGTCAAAAAAGCTAATAGAATGGTGGAAATCAATAGGAAAGAGATAGATAATAAGAAAATATTATATTGCCTCTACATAAATCCACGGTAACCCCACATCTTGAATACTATGTGCATGTGAATACTTTCTGGTCGCTCCATCTCAAACAAGATACATTGGAATTGAAAAAGCTACAGAAAAGAGCAACAAAAATTATTAGGGGTACGGAACAGCTTCCATATGGGAGAGATTAATAAGACTGGGACTTTTCAGCTTGAAAAAGAGAGGACTAAGGCAGGATATGATAGAGGTCTATAAATCATGACTGATGTGGAGAAAGTAAATAAGGAAGTGTTGTTATTTACTCCTCATAACACAAGAACTAGGGGTCACCAAATTAAATTAATAGGCAGCAGGTTTAAAACAAAGTATTTCTTTATACAATGCACAATCAACTTGTGGAACTCTTTGCCAGAGGATGTCATGAAGGCCAAGACGATAACAAGGTTAAAAAAAGAATTAGATAAATTCATAGAGGATAGGTCCATCAGTAACTATTAGCCATGATGGGCAGGGATGGTGTCCCTAGTCTCTGTTTGTTGGAAGCTGGGAATGGGCAACAGGGGATGGAGTACTTGATGATTACCTGTTCTGTTCATTCCCTTGGAAGCACCTGATATTGGCCACTAACGGAAGACAGGATACCAGGCTAGATGGACCTTTGGTCTAACCCAATATGGCTAGGGTTGCCAACTTTCTAATCACACAAAACCGAACATCTTAGCCACGCCCCTTTCCCAAGTGCCCCCCCCTTCACTACATTCCCCCTTCCTTGGTGGCTCCCTCTCCCACACCCTCACTCACTTTCACTAGGCTGGAGCAAGGGATTAGGGTGCGGGATGGGGTGACGGCTCTAATTGGGGATGCAGGCACTGGGGTGGGCCGAGGATGAGGTGTTTGGGGCATGGGAGGGGCTCTAGGCTGGGGCGGGAGTTGGGATGCAGGGGGGTGAGGGGTCCAGCTGGGGGTGCAGGTGCTGGGGCAGGGCTGGGGATGAGAGGTTTGGGGTGCAAGAGAGGGCTCCGGGTTTGGGGGTGGAGGGGTTCAGGGCTGGAGCAGAGGATTGGGACTCAGTGTTGGGGCACGGGCTTACCTCAGGTGGCTCCCGACCAGAGGTGCAATGGGGCTACGGCAGGCTCCCTGCCTGTCCTGGCGTCACACTGCGCCCTGGAAGCGGTAAGCAGGTTCAGTTCCTAGGCAGGGGGACCAGGAGGCTCCGCACACTGCTCTCACCTGCAGGCACTGCCTCTGCAGCTCCCATTGGCCACGGTTCCCGGCCAATGGGGAGTGCAGAGCCAGTGCTCAGGGCAGGGGCAGCACGTGGAACCCTCCCACCTAGGAGCCAGACCTGCTGGATGCTTCCGGGGTACAGTGCGGAGCCAGGACAGGTAGGGACTAACCTGCCTTAGCCCCGCAGCACCACCGACTGGAGTTTTAACGGCCCGGTCGGCAGTGCTGACCGGAGCCACCGGGGTCCATTTTCGACCGGGTGTTCCAGTCGAAAACCAGGCACCTGGCAACCCTAAGTATGGCTGTTCTTATGTTCTCTTTGACCTATTGTAAGCATTTGCAGAAGGATCAACAGCAGAAGGTATTAAGACAGCAGGTTCTTGCACAGGAGAAAAATCCTTGAGATTTTAACAGTGTAAACCAGAGAACATCACTACTTTAAACACATGTATTAAACTGCCTGGAGCTCATGTATCTTAAAGTTAAACAGACATATTTGTTTTTAAAAAAATCAACAAGAAAACAAAGCAAGATCTATAGTGCTGCTTGTGAGTATGTAAACTGACTTCAGTTTGACAGCAATTAAATTTATTGCTCAGTTTCTTCAGTTGTTAAGCATTAAATCAGTTACTCTCTGCAAGCTAAAACAAATATTTTTCAAGAAGAGCAGAAGTGAAAACTGAATATATGGTATCATTTTTGATTGTAAGATTATTCTTGAAACCATATGAATTCACTGACGTGCACTGAACTGTAAGGTTACATATCCAAGGAATAATCTAGACCATTTCCTTCTTGCATAATGAATGTATACAGCTAGAGCTAGACATGGTAGTACTTGAGACCACATCAACTGATCTTAAATCTTTTTCTTTGTGCTAGAATAACCTTTAAAGTACAAACTACCATAATTTCACTAACCAGGTATATATGATCAGGAAGCAGCGTTTATAAAAAACAGGAAGCGAAACTTTTTGAGGATTGTTGTCAAAATCCATCTCTACTTCAGTCTTTTAGGCTAAATGCAAAGGCATGTCCAATATTATTATTGTTTTAGTACAAAAGAATTTTAATCATTCACAAAATACTGTTTTATTTTCATTTTGTAACTTATTCTTATTTGTTTTACCTATTCATGCAATGTTGCTGGAATCACTTAGTTGTTGGCATGATATGAATTCTATAGACATTTTTTCATTTCTGTTAAACAAACAAAGCCTAAGTGCTGAACATCAAGCTGTTCACCCTCCCCCCACAATCTTCCATCATCAATAAACCTGAATCTCAGCTGCACCTTATACCTATGTTAATACTGAGTTTGGTTGGTCAGGGCTACAGGTGATGATGAGCAAATAGAGAAGAGCCCAGCTTGATTCTCATTCAAGGGTGAGTTTGCAACAATGTTTGTTAGGGAAAAAACATCTTTTTATCTGTAAACTGAAAAAAAGATACATGAATCACAGAAAACATGGGACCTAACAGCAACATTTCATAGTCACTTTAGAGCAGAATCAAAGTACCAAGAAACTGATTCCTAAGCAAACAAGGTATTTTCTCCAGATAGAACTGTGACATCATATCTGAGATATACAGTTGTGATATATGTCAATTATTTCAAGTAATTGCTACTAAAAAACCTCAAAAACTGGCTCTGCTGCTTTTCTTTTTTTGCACAGGAATGCTTATTAAACTGTTTTTGTAGTGTTGGTGCTTAGTGGCTACAAAGCAGTGGGAAGAAACAGATGGCATGGAAGATGTAGAAAACTGATTATTTTGAAAAATCATTTCATTTGACTTAACCTCCATTTAATTTAAGGCACAGTGAGTGAAGAATCTAAGAATCATTTTAGCCGAGAAAAAAATGGAGTAAAGATGGTAGAAAAGGGTGAACTTTGAACTGTGTAAAACAACTGAAAAGAGGGCAGAATTGGCTTGTCTGTGCCCATCGGAAGTGTTTGATCCAGTGACTGATGAGTAAGATGTCACTCTAGCAATTGGCTACTGCTGCTAAGATTCCAGAAGTTCAGTACAATATAATGCAAGGTTTGTATGAAACATACATACTTTCGTACAAGTATCACAAAATACTTTGTAAAGGGCACTATAAAAGAGAAAGAATGCTTTGGTGAGTGACTCAAAAGCAGAAAGGAAAAAAAACAACACCACGATGGAGAAGAATAAAAGAAAAAAGGCTAAAATATAGAGGTGAACTGAAAAGCTTGTTTAAAAAAACCAAACAAATGTAACATCTTTTTTGAGATGCCATTAACAGAATCCCCATGTAGACTTACACATTTTAAATACATATGTTTTAACAGTGAACTGAAAGGCTATGAGTTCTGGCACTCAAGGCTCTGTTTTTCCTGTAGGAGTTAGTGACAGCACGTAAGGGAAACCCAAATCTTCCAAATCAGGTTTTGGCAGGCAAGGAAACAATACATTAATTTTCAAATGTCCTGCTGAAAAGCTGGGTTCTTAAATAGTTTTACTTATTTATTTAATTTTTAAAAGCATTTCAGTTTGTCTCTAAACATGGACAAAATGTAAACAAGCAGTCTTGCCAAATAGTTCAGAGTGCAGAGAGAATGGAAGCATGAAATAAATAAGGTGGAAAGGCAGCAAAGAATCCTGTGGCACCTTATAGACTAACAGACGTTTTGCAGCATGAGCTTTCGTGGGTGAATGCCCACTTCGTCGGATGCAAGAGTGGAAATTTCCAGGGGCAGGTAAATATAAGCAAGCAAGAAGCAAGCTAGAGATAATGAGGTTAGATCAATCAGGGAGGATGAGGCCCTCTTCTAGCAGTTGAGGTGTGAAAACCAAGGGAGGAGAAACTGGTTCTGTAGTTGGCAAGCCATTCACAGTCTTTGTTTAATCCTGAGCTGATGGTGTCAAATTTGCAGATGAACTGAAGCTCAGCAGTTTCTCTTTGAAGTCTGGTCCTGAAGTTTTTTTGCTGCAGGATGGCCACCTTAAGATCTGCTATTGTGTGGCCAGGGAGGTTGAAGTGTTCTCCTACAGGTTTTTGTATATTGCCATTCCTAATATCTGATTTGTGTCCATTTATCCTTTTCCTAAGGGACAGGCAAGGAGAGTTTAAAGTGTCTTGCTCGCTAAAGCTTACAGGTAGGTTTTGAGATGAGCTGTGAAGGCATGGAGGGAACAGAATGACCCAGAGATAAAGCTGCACAAATGAACAATTGAGCTCTATGTCCAACCATGGAGCCCTATTCTTCCATTGGAGAATATCAGGAACTCCCATTGAAGGCAACTGGGGTTATTGGTAACTTCTGAAAGTGAATTGAGCCCATGGAAAGATGCAGGAGGCAAAAAGGAAACCAACACTAGTGTGACGCTCTGTACCTCGGGGGAACACCCTACACCCCCATGTTCATCTTTATAAAATGATTGTGTGGTATTCAATGCAAAGTTTGTCATGTTGGGTGTCTTCAGAAGGCTCATGATGCACTGAGCATGGTTGTTATAGTGATGTTATAGTAATTAATTGTTACAGTAAGGTTATAGGTTATAATTTCATGTATATAGTTCTGAGGTTGAAAATGTATCCTCATGGCTTAAAGCAAACCCAGGCAAAAACTCTCTAAGAACAGAGAGGTAATTCACACCTTGTCAGGGCATGGATAGGACAAGCCCAGCCCAGCCTCACAGGAACAATGGACACTGGCTTAGGCAGCAACAAAAGAATCTGTTAGACCCTCGAGGGAGTCACCCCCTTCCTTTGGGCAGTTTGGGACTGCGATGAAGTAATGCTCACCTGACTCTGAAGGGGTGGGGGGTGTGCAAAGCCAGGAGGAAAGAAAGGACATGATAAAAGGGAGAGACATTTTGCCATGCTCTCTCTCTTCCACCTACACCACCACCACCAAGCCACTGAAATGCTGATCAAAGGGGAGAGCCTGACTGAAAAGTAACAGCCAGCCTGTGGTGAGAACCATCTAAGTTTTTAAGGACATTGAAAGTGTTACTATCAGCTTAGAATGTGTTTTGCTTTTATTTCATTTAACCAAATCTGATTTGTTATGCTTTGACTTATAATCACTTAAATCTACGTTTATAGTTAATAAATCTGTTTGTTTATTCCACCTAAAGCAGTGCATTTGGTTTGCAATGTGCCAGAGACTCCCCTTGAGATAACAAGCCTGGTACATATCAATTTCTTTGTTAAATTGACAAACTCATATAAGCTTGCAGCGTCCAGCAGGCATAACTGGACATTGCAAGATGGAGGTTCCCAGGGTTGTGTCTGGGACCGGAGATATTGGCTAGTGTCATTCGCTTGCAGGTAGCTGGAAGCAGCTTACATGCCAGAGGCTGTGTGAGAACAGCCCAGGAGTGGGGGGTCTCACAGCAGAGCAGTGTAAGGGTACGTCTACACTACGGGATTATTCCGATTTTACATAAACCGGTTTAGTAAAACAGATTGTATAAAATCGAGTGCACGCAGCCACACTAAGCACATTAATTTGGTGGTGTGCGTCCACGGTCCGAGGCTAGCATCGATTTCTGGAGCGTTGCACTGTGGGTAGCTATTCCGTAGCTATCCCATAGTTCCCGCAGTCTCCCCCGCCCCTTGGAATTCTGGGTTGAGATCCCAGTGCCTGATGGGGCAAAAATCATTGTCGCGGGTGGTTCTGGGTAAATTTCGTCAGTCACTCCTTCCTCTGGGAAAGCAACAGCAGACAATTTTTCCCTGGATTGCCCTGGCAGACGCCATAGCATGGCAACCATGAAGCCTGTTTTGCCTTTTGTCACTGTCACCGTATGTGTACTAGATGCCGCTGACAGAGGCGATTCAGCAGCGCTACACAGCAGCATTCATTTGCTTTTGCATGATAGCAGAGATGGTTATCAGCCGTTCTGTACCATCTGCTTCCATTGTAAATTGACAATGAGATGATGGTTACCAGTCCTTCTGTACTGTACTCTCTGCTGCTGTCATTGGTGCCCCTGGCTGAGGTCAGCCGGGGGCGCAAAAGACAAAAATGGGAATGACTCCCCGAGTCAATCCCTCCTTTTTGGTATTTAAAAATAGAATCAATCCAGCCTAGAATATGGGGCAAGTGTACTAGAGAACCAGTGTATCAGAGAACCAGAGAGCACAGCCACTCTGTGTCAGATTCCGCAGAAATGATGAGCTGCATGACATTCACAGGGGGTGCCCCTGCAACAACCCCACCTGTTGCTTCCCTCCTCCCCCCAGCCTTCCTGGGCTACCATTGCAGTGTCCCCCCATTTGTGTGATGAAGTAATAAAGAATGCAGGAATAAGAAACAGTGACTTGTTAGTGAGATAAAATGAGGGGAAGGCAGCCTCCAGCTGCTATGATAGTCCAGACAGGACAGAAGTGTGGGGGAGAGGAGCCCAGCATCCCACTGCTATGATAGTCCAGGCAGTACAGAATCTGTTCTTTACACATGAAGGGCGGGGGCTGATGGAGCTCAGCCCCCTGTTGCTATGATGAAGACAGTTACCAGCCATTCTGTACCATCTACTGGGAATGACCAGGAGTTTTTTACCCAGGTGCCCCCGGCCAACCTCACCTGAAGCCAGCCAGGAGCACTCACGGGCTGATGATGAGGACGGATACCAGTCCTTCTGCACTGCACCATCTGCCACCAGGCTGATGATGATGACGGATATCAGTCATACTGCACCATCTGCCACCAGGGAGGGGGAAAGAGGATACTGCAATTCACTGCCGCAGCATCGCGTCTACCAGCAGCATTCAGTAGACATAGGGTGACATTTAAAAGAGTCAAGAGATGATTTTTTTCCCTTTTACTTCTGGGGGTGGGTGTGGGGGGTGTAAATTGACGAGCTATGCCCTGAACCACCCCGGACAATGTGTTTGACCCTACAGGCATTGGGAGCTCAGCCAAGAATGCAAATGCTTTTCGGAGACTGCAGGAACTGTGGGATAGCTTGAGTCCTCAGTCCCCCCTCCCTCCCTCCATGAGCGTCCATTTGATTCTTTGGCTTTCCGTTACGTTTGTCACGCAGCAGTGTGCTGAGTCCCTGCTGTGGCCTCTGTCTGGAGATGTTTTAAAAATGCTTTGGAATTTCGTCTTCTGTAACGGAGCTCTGATTGAACAGATTTGTCTGCCCATACAGCGATCACATCCGTACGGTCCATGCTGGAGCTCTTTTTGGATTTGGATTTCAGACTGCATCGCCACTCGTGCTGATCGGAGCTCCACGCTGGGCAAACAGGAAATGATATTCAAAAGTTCGCGGGGCTTTTCCTGTCTACCTGGCCACTGCATCCGAGTTCAGATTGCTGTTCAAAGCGGTCACCACTGTGGGATACCGCCCGGAGGCCAATACCGTCGATTTGCAGCCACACTAACCCTAATCCGATATGGTAATACTGATATTAGCGCTACTCCTCTCATTAGGGAGGAGTACAGAAACCGGTTTAAAGAGCCCTTTATATCGATATAAAGGGCCTCTTAGTGTGGACGGGTGCGGCGTTAAATCGGTTTAACGCTCCTAAAATCGGTTTAAACGCGTAGTGTAGACCAGGCCTAAGGCTGGCTCCCAGAGTCAAGGATTGGAGTGACCTAGCAGCTCACCGGTACAGATAACACCAGAGGGGAACGGCACAACTAGATATATCACCATACCCTAAAAGTCAGAGGAATGATACACAAAAATGTGCAGATGCCATGACTTCTCTTCTCCTTGCCTTCAGCCAAGGTGACAAAATAGATAGCACTGTATTTGTTTACCCTTTGAGGATTTCTTAAAAATACAAATTTATGGCAAGTTCTTTATACCCCAAATGACGTCTCTTTTATTGACGTTTTCCAATAATTACCACACCTCATATAGCTAATGCCAGCTTTAGCTGGATCTACCACATTCTTGTTTTTTCTCAAAGGTGCTAAAAATTAATATTTTAGAAAGTAATTTTGAGAAACTCTCAATGAGAAGCACGGTGTGTCACCCACATGAGCGTGGAGCCCGCTTTCTCCACCCCTTGTGCACACAACGCCTCTGTGGGGTGTTTCAAACTTTTGACATGTGAAATTGATTATCTCAATAGGAATATTTACTTGGTAAAAATGCAATCAAACCAGTAGCATGTTAGTACAAATGAAGTAGCTGAACCTTCTGTCATAAGACGTTAAATCAGCCTTTGAAAAAGTAAACTCTCTTAATCTTTGTAACATAAGTAACATAACACTCTAAATTGTATCTTTATCTTAATGGATTTTGTGTCCTGTTTGAACTTTGAACAGAGAGTTCTGTTCTAAATTCCATTTGGACCTAATGGGAATGAAGACATTTGTTTTATCTGATTAGAAAGGACATTTTATATTCAGTGGTATTATTTGAGCACCTTATTCTCTAAACACATGAAATGGGCTGACAAAAGGTCTTGCAATGGAAAACATAAAAAATAAAAGGCCTGATCTCAGCTGATGCAAATTGATATAATTCTATTGATTTCAACGGTGTTACATTGATTTACACCAGCTGAGGATCTGGTTCAACGTTTGCTTTTGTCTGCACAAGTATACTAAAATACACAAAAAACCCTGACGTCAAATTCACAAGTAACTGGTTAAATAAATAAATACAGAAAATTAAGCATTAAACCATGACCAAGGACGTGTTCTTGTGAGATAACACAAAATGTTTGAGGTACTATGAGTGCCTCCAATAACCTAGGGATTCTGTTATCGCATAGTAACACAAACCTTAAAATGCCCCATTGACATTATAGAAAGGCTTTCACAAAAAGAACCAAAAAACTGGGTTTTGATGAGAGATCATATTCTCTTATTTAAAGTTTGTAAGCAATTTTGGTAGTCATTTTCTTTAAGACTTTTTAAGTGTATTTAACTGTTGAAAAGATATCACTGTATATAAGGCCCAGTTCTTCCACGAGTAAGCCACTGTCTTACAGCCAAACATTAGTCAAATGCTAAATATCAGATTCAGAAAAAAGAATGACATGGTATTTGAGAAATGAGATTAAACAGCCTAGTGTGTCCGCGTGGTTTCCTTTCAATGATACCGTATGCCCTCATTATTTCTGGCACCTGATTAACAGTGATTAAATGTTGGCAAATTTTCTTTTCTGATATCATTTTAAACTACTCTCTATCTAGCATTCCCATGTGGTAACTCTGGCTACCAAAAATACCCACCCATTTTATCCTCATATACCAGCATTTCCGCCTACTAGCAATATGAAAAAAACCTTGTTCAGTAGAATATTATGTAACAAGCTAACATGTTTATAATCTTCACTTGTAAATTCCTCAATAAATGTAACAAGAAAGTACCTATTTTACTGTTCTGTAGTCCAGCCAATCCAACCGGCATAGCGTACCTTGGGACAAATGGTAAATTAAGAGAGGAACATTACACATGGAGAGAAGATGCAGGTAGAAAGGGGAAGTCTTGAATCCTATTTTATATGTTATGAGTTTAGAATGGCTATATAATGAAGGGAGGGCCTTGAGTGAGTGAATGGTACAAAGTGACCAACCCAATAACATGAAATTAGTCTTCTCTGCTATGCATCATGTAGAGGAAGGGATTTCCCCTCAGGTATCCTGAGAATCCCATTACCTTTAAAGGCCCTCTACCCATTACCTTTGGAATTCTTCCCTTGGTCAGAAAGGCTGGACATAGTTCCTTCTGGAGCCTGTGAGTGTGAATCCTTTAGTCAGCCATAGTGGGTTAACTAGAAGGAAACAGAAAATGTTCCTTCCCAGCGACTGGGTGTGTTACTTCTACAGAGCTTCCATCATTGAAAGGCTTGGGGAGCAAGGACTGAGCACAGCTCTTGAACTCTGATCTGGCTCTGGCTGTTCCACAGGGGCCTTATGACAAGATAAAAAACTGTAGGGTGAAGACTTGATTATAATTACTATCATTTGCTTTGCCCAGAAGCCCTGCCTAATTTTGATTGAGGAAACAATTTTTAAATTTTGAAACTGAATCCACTACTAGCACCTCATGCAGCCATGCGCTGGATCACACAAGTTAGCACATAAAAGTCAATAGACAAAACAAAACAATACTGAACATAATAGAAATGTACACATGACTTAGAGCAGAGGTGGGCAAACTACAGCCCGTGGGACACATCCAGCCTGCAGGACCCTCCTGCCTGACCCCTGAACTCCTGTCCCAGGAGGCTCACCCCCAGCCCTTCCCCTGCTGTTTCCCCTGCCCCACAGCCTCAGCTTGCCCTGCCGCCGGCGCAATGCTCTGGGTGGCGGGGCTGTGAGCTCCTGGGCCAGTGCAGCTCCAGAGCCTGGCCTGACCCGGTGCTCTGTGCTGCGCGGTGCATGGCTGGCTCCAGCCAGGCAGTGCGGTTGCCTGTCCTGCTGCTCTGGGCAGAACGGCTGTAGCGCCGCCAGCCACTGGTGCTCCAGGCAGCACGGTAAGGGGACAGGGAGCAGGGGGGTTGGATAGAGGGCAGGGGAGTTCAGGATGGTGGTCAGGGGGTGAGGGTGTGGATAGGGGTTGGGGCAGTCAGAGGGTGGGGAACAGGGGGGTTGAATGGGGGCAGACAGGAAGGAGAGAGGGGGTTGAATGGGGTGGTGGGGGGCAGTCAGGGCCAGGGGTTCTAGAGGCAGTCAGGGGACAGGGAGAAGGGGTGGTTGGATGAGGCAGAGGTACCCGGGGGCAGTCAGGAAGGAGAGGGGGCTTGGATGGGGCAGAAGTCCCGGGGGGGCCATCAGGGGACAGGAAGAGGGGGGGTGGATGGGCAGGAGTCCCGGGGGGAGCTGTCAGGGGGCGAGAAACGTGACGGGGTTGGATAGGGGGTGGGGGCTGGGCCACGCCTGGGTGTTTGGGGAGGCACAGCCTTCCCTAACCGGCCCTCCATACAATTTTGGAAACCAGATGTGGCCCTCAGGCCAAAAAGTTTGCCCACCCCTGACTTAGAGGCATGACTAGCTGCTGGTAGGACTCAATTTTGGTAAAGTTTGTGGTTACCTATTTTAACTAATGGTATATTAATAATTTTATTTAGCCAATCCAATTTGTTTCTTTATAAAAAAGACAGACACAGAGGTACATCGCTGCACTTCCAGCAAAGATTACAGAGTTATGAGAAATTACGCTAAGCACTGTACTCTAAATCACCACAGTAATAGCTTTCTAATGATTAGAAACTGGTCAACGTCTTCCTATCACAAAATCAGCCATGTATTGACTGAATTAAAGGAACTACAGATTAAAGTAGATGACAGCATAGCTTGAAACTGTTACTTTGAAAGCGACACAGATGAGGCAGTGATTTCCCCCACTTATAAAGGAGATGGTGGCTCAGAGCCATTTTCTTAACTGGGGAATAGGAGAGATGAAACCTCTCTCCCATATCTATGGTCTCAATGGTGAAGGAGAAAAGCAATATATCAGAGGGTAGCAGAAAAGAATAGACCACCACTCTCCCACCTGTCAGTGGTTAAGAGAAGAGAAGGAGAGAGTAAGCATCCAAAGCCCAGCACTGAAGACAGGCTCAACTGAACATTGAATCCTAATGTCCCTTATGTGACAGGTCCCAAATCCAATCTGGCTCAAAGCTTGATTTTGAGACTTGTGCACACACCTAATAAATACTTAATTTTAATCAGGATTTTCTTTACTTCTAAACAACATACTTCCATAACAGCATATGTTTCCTCACATCTATTTCCTTTCATCCATCTCCAGCTACTGCTAGCTAGATTCTTTTATGCTTAACAAAAAGTCAGAGGAATGACTAGTGGAATATGTTGATCATTAAAAAAAGCAAGTGGAAATAAAAACGAGTCATGCTAACTTCCATTTTATCTAGACAATCATAAGAATATATATGGCATTGACTATTACTGGTTCTAGTGCTGCATCCAGCCTGTTTAATAAACACACAAAAAAGCCAGCCAACAGGAAACTCAGCTTGCCTCTGCAGACTAGTAAAATGCTTTGAACTACAGGCAGTACGCACACCCAAATGACATACTGTGATACTCACAATATTTGAGCTGTCCCACAATGCAGAAGCCAATTATTCTTGGCAAGCACTCCCATCATGCCTTCCAACTCACCATCACTCACATGTGGAGCAGTGCCACATCAAACAAACCAAGTAATAAATTCCATAAATCCTTACAGATGAAAGTCAAGTATGTGGAGGAAAAAAACAACCTGTCGGTGTACATAACATTTAGAATAAAGTATCATTCATCTGCTTAGAGGTGTGATTGCTACAGCCCTTTGCAAGGAAATAGCTAAAAATTCAATCTGGGACTGACTGGTGACCATTGCAAGTGAACATTTAATAATGAAATTTTATTAGCTACAGACTGGGAGAATTTTGAACAAATATGTTTGAAAAATATAACAATAGAAAATATGAATTACATAGAAAAACTAAATATTTAACCTTTTACGTAACTTTCCCGTACATTTCTACAATTGTTTGGCTGCTGAGAAGAGCCACCAGGATTTATTATTATTAATTAAACTACAGCAGTGCTTATAGACTCCAGCTGAGCTTGAGGCCCCATTGTGCTAGCCGTTGTACAAACATATAGTAAGAGAAGGCCACACTCCAAAGAGTTGCCGATCTAAACAGAGAAAGAGCAGGCAGGGAAACAGAGGCACAGAGGGGTGAAATGACTTGCCCAAGGTCATACAGCAGGGCTGTGGCCAAGTTGAAAATAAAACTCAGATCTCCTGAGCCTCAGTTTATCGCTCTGTCCATTTGATACACTGCCTTATGGACAGTACAAAAATGAACCTGATGCTTTCCAGTACATTTTTATTTGAAAATATTCTTATTGTACATTGAGTAACTAAAACAGAGGCTGTTCTCTGATTCTGAAAGTCAAGTACAGAGCAATTATCAGGGAGTAACATCCAAACTGCTGTTGTCTGGTGTTGTTTGTTGGGTGGTTTTGGGGTTTTTTATTGTTTTTGGTAAATTGAACATAGCCAGAGGAATGGGTCCAACCAGTCTGACTTATTTGGCAGCAGTCAGGAGACATGGTGAAAGGTTTATGGCAAGAGAAAAGGGAGTGGCAAAAAGAAAAGTAAATTACACATCTGCCTCAAGTGCAGAAAACATCCCAGCTCCAAAACACTGCAGTCCCATGGGTTTTGATGCTGATGGATGCTAGCCTATTGCATGTTTCCAAGAGGACAGCATTTTATATTGGGGGACCAGCCAGTGATCCATTTTATTTATATCTGTTGCAGTAATGTATGGTACAAGAGTTTGCTAGAAGAGATAGTTAAGGAATTATGTTGAGGAGTTAAGGCCTCATTGCATATTACAACAGTCATGAGGCAAAGAATAATGTCAGTGAACAGTCAAGTACAAGAAAGAGTGTCTGATGGAAGAAGACATGCAGTCCCCATAGACTTCAAGGGGACGGTGATACATTTGATGGCTTGCAATTATTATATATATTCCATTTCAGTGATGTTGTCTCTGTGCTAGCCAATGTCAAATGTTAGTGATAACATTAATAAAATTAGTGGCTTGCCGTCGCATCATCATCTGCCAATCCTGCATCAGGCCAAGATTTGTGCAGAGAAGTAAAATATTGATACCACAGAGAAAATGTTAAAAGGCTTTGTGCAATTAACTCCAGTTCAATTCTGACTATTGAGACTCACAAAATAAAAAATATGACAGGAAAAAGAAAATCAAGCTTATAAGTCTAAATAAAAACAGCAAGAACAACAAAAAACAGATGTTTGTTTTCATGTTGAATTCCATGAAAAGACTGTGAGAAGTGCTACAAGTAACAGATAATGAAACTTCACAGTTTCATAATATTCATATGTTCCCAATCAGCCTTCCGTGAGAAGCAGGTTAATATTATTATAACAAAATGCTTAATGCACAACATGTGTTGACACATTACTCTATATGTATGTTATTTGTTGCTATGAAACCTATTACATAACAAAATAAGGCATATTGGGTTTTGTAGTGGGATCAGAGCACATCACGGTGAGGAGTGAAACAAGAGGCCAAAGACCAAATGCCCCCTGCAGCCAAGAAATGTACTCAATTGCTCCACAACATATGCAGTTCCTACCAGCTTAGATACTTGGCTGTCAGAGGTCACAATTATTTTATTAACAATTCTCTGAGCTATTCAGTCCCAACATACAACAGAACTGTATTAGCCCATACCCCCAAAATTGCAAATCCATGCTGAACATGGATTTGGTGGCCTACAGTTTACTGAAGCACAAAAGCAAGAGTCTGCTACTGTGCCAGCAGAGGAGCCTGTGTAGGTGATGTCACATTTCCCACAGGCCACTGGGGAAGGCCATATCACTTCTTGGCTTGGCCCCTGTCACTCAGCTCTGCCCTGAAACAGACGTAAGTTACAATTGACTGGTTGTTCTGTATCAGAGGGGTAGCCGTGTTAGTCTGGATCTGTAAAAGCAGCAAAGAATCCTGTGGCACCTTATAGACTAACAGACGTTTTGGAGCATGAGCTTCCGTGGGTGAATACCCACTTCGTCGGATGCAAGACTTGCATCCGACGAAGTGGATGTTCTGGTGCATCTTCCCTGCCTTGTGAACTCACACATCTCACAAATCCACACTGGGGCTCTCCCCAAAGAATAGTGCAAGTTAGTGTGGTTCCATTGTAGTAATTATTTTAAATAATTTATGCATTTCCTTCTAATTTTTCAATCATCAATCAACTCAACTAAGATAATCACAATTCATTTCTATTTAGAGTTAAACTGAAATCAGGATTCCAAGAGTAAAGTGCTTGGCCAAATTCAGAGGGGAGTCTAAAATGGGTAACTATACACCTTCTTTCAGCCCTTTGGCCTGCAGTACTAGCTTAGATTCCTTAGGCCCCTTCTATACTGGACTTTTTTGCACTGATTTAGCTGTGTAAGTGCAAAAACTCCAGGTAGAAGCACAGCAATGTGTGCCCACATTAGGGATTTGTACGAGTGTAAATACAGTGATGTAATGACACAAGAGAAAACTTCCCTAATCTAGGCGAACACTTAGACTATGTCTACACTGCTTCCCTTACAACAGCATGGCTGTGCCGCTGCTGCCACCCCGTTGTAAGGTAGGCAATGTAGCCATTCTTTGTTGCCATGAGAGAGCTCTTTCGGCGACAAAATAAAACCACCCCCAATGAGGGGAGGTAGCTTAGTTGCTGGAAGAGCATCTCCCGCTGACAAAGTGCTGTTCACACCAGCACCTTTTGTCGTTAAAACTTTTGTTGTTCAGGGGTGTGTTTTTTCACACCTCTGAGCGACAGAAGTTTTAACGACAAGAGTGCAGTGAGCTTAGACTCATTAGGCCAAATTCACAGCAGTAAACAATAGACTCATGGATTCATAGACTCTAAGGTCAGAAGGGACCATTATCATCTAGTCTGACCTCCTGCACAACGCAGGCCACAGAATCTCACCCACCCACTCCAGTAACAAACCTCTAATCTATGTCTGAGTTATTGAAGTCCTCAAACCGTGGTTTGAAGACCTCAAGCAGCAGAGAATCCTCCAGCAAGTGACCCATGCCCCATGCTGCAGAGGAAGGCGAAAAACCTCCAGGGCCTCTGCCTATCTGCCCTGGAGGAAAATTCCTTCCCGACCCCAAATATGGTGATCAGCTAAACCCTGAGCATGTGGGCAAGACTCACCAGCCAGCACCCAGGAAAGAATTCTCCGTAGTAACTCAGAACCCACCCCATCTAACATCCCATCACAGACCACTGGGCATACTTACCTGTTGATAATCAAAGATCAATTGCCAAATTAATTGCCAAAGTTAGACTATCCCATCATACCATCCCCTCCATAAACTTATCAAGCTTAGTCTTGAAGCCAGATATGTCTTTTGCCCCCACTACTCCCCTCGGAAGGCTGTTCCAGAACTTCACTCCTCTAACGGTTAGAAACCTTCATCTAATTTCAAGTCTAAACTTCCTAGTGTCCAGTTTATATCCATTTGTTCTTGTGTCCACATTGGTGAACCTGCTGTGCTCCGATTATCTGCTTCTGTGAGGACTCTCTAGGCAGGACTGGAGGACCCACATTCACTGCTCCTTTCCTGTCACGTCACTGCTTCCTGAGACGGGATTTAGTAGATCCATGAGGCGTTCTGTAGGGAGCCCCAAAGGCCAGGTACACCCCATCACAGTTATTGATGTTCTTTATCCTGGTAGTGGATTGGGTAATGAGAAAGACCATAGAGCAACCAAAGGGCACACAATGGACTTTCCACAGAAGTTAGCAGACCTTCCCTTACAGATGACATCAACCTGCTATCCCATACTCATTGAGACAAGCAAGACAAAAGAAATGATCTCCAGGACTATGCACAATTAATAGAGTTAAAATCAATATAGAGAAACACAACTTCAACAAGAAACACCAATAACCCTTTCTGGGACTGACATAGAAGAGTTCTGATATTTCATGTCTCATCAGCACTGTACGACAGACAAAGACACTAAAGCCAGATTCACGAAAGCCAGACATGCCTCTAAAGCCAGCTTGGAGGAACAAAATATTTGTCTTGCAAACTAAATTTGAATATTTAACACCATTGTAAAGTTGGTCTTACAATATGGCACTGAAACTTGGAGACATATTAAAACCTTACTATCTAAATTCCAAGTTTTCATAAACAGCTGCCTTAGACAAATACTCAATATCAGATGGCTGGAAAAAAAATCACAAAAAAAGAACTTTGAAGGAGGACAAAATAGAAACCAATAGAACAAGAAATTATGGAACAAAAATGGAGATGGTTAGGACATATGAAAGAAAAATCTGAATAAAATAACAAGACAAGGGTTGGACTGGTACCCTCAGGGCATGTGGCAATGAGGCAAAAGAGGCAAGGATACTATGGATATGCACAATAGAAGCAGAACTGAAAGCTATCAGAATGGGATGGGAAGAAGCTACAAGTGCAGCTGGAGACCAGTAAAGATGGAAGGCAGTGGTGAATTTCCTATGTTCTGCCTTGGATGGAGAGGCATATGTGAAAAGAGAGGCCTTGTCTAGACTAGGATTTAAAGGTGTGATGTTAGAACAGCACTTACTAAAGTGTGTAACATGTGTACTCCCTGACACATTAATTCTGAATTTGGCTCCTTGTGTTTTACCAAATTAGCCACCCAACTCATTCTTGAAGAAACACCCAATTATGAAACTCCATTGACATCCATAACATATCTATTACAATAATGAATGCACTAATTAAATTTCTGCTTCTGCCACTGCTTCCCCATTGTAAATCTCCCTTCAAAGGGGTTTTAACTTCAATTGTTTTATTTCTCTTTTGGATGAAACTTGGCATACGCATTCTGACCCAAAGAAGTATACAGTGTAATTGAAGATACTGCTACTTGGCCCTCCACAAACAAGCAAAAAAAGGTCTTCCCTGAGGACTATTTTTTCACCTCCACCCCCCTCAAAAAAGTCCCTCATTATAATCAGATCCACACAAAAATTAGAGCAAAGCAAAATATATTTCCACTGATTCCTTACAGTGTTCTTGTCATTCTCAAAAAATTCCACAAAAGACAGCGTATTTCACAGTACAATTTTTTTTAAAAAGGATGTTTATTAAGCTTGAACAACTGCTACTTTGCATCATCAATGGCAACCGTTCCATTACTTTTGAGGGCGGGGAGGTGGCGTTATACTGTGGCAGCTGGGGATTACTGGGATAATGAGGTATTGTTGTTTGAATAAGTTAAGGTTGGTTAATGGGTAATATCTTTATGAGGTGAGGTGAGACTATATACACCTTTAAAAAAAAGAAAATAAATGTATTTTTAATGTATGTAAAAGACACCTGGAGAACAGGAAAGAGTTTATTATAGGATTAATAGCATAAATTAATATGCACATTTTAATCTATACTACAAATTATATTTGCAATATTGAAAATATCCAAAATCCTAATAGATCTTAAACAAATTTGCACTGCAAAACAGTTTCATTAAGATCCTATTTATTGTTACCAGAAGTACTGACGGAAGATCCTTTAAAAAAAAATTACACCATGTTGTCATGATTCCTTTTATTGGAAAGCATGTAAAAACAGAAGAGTTCACACATGTTCCAGCATTGTACTGGAATTACAAGTTGCACATAAAGCTTGCTATACAAATATATAATATTTCTGTGATTTTGGGTTTCTTGAATTTAGGATCAGCATGTCTTAATCCAAGTACAGCTCAATACTTATGTACCATTTGAATGTTTTAAGTGAAGGCACCTAAGACGCTTAAACTATTTTGTATGTATAAACACACTACAGTAACTAATGCAGTGTGTTAATGATAGAGTGAGCACTTTCTAATTTGCTTTGAGATTTTGCTGTAAATGAGGTCCTGAATATTACTAAATATCACCATATTTTGAAAACATTATTTCTGCTTAATGCAGAGGTATTGCATTACCTTTGATTTGCTGAACTTCTACAGCTTAGGCTTGCACAGACAAGTCAGGAAAATAAATAACTGCTGCAACGAACGTGCGCAAACCTGTTCAGAGAACAGCTATGAGTATTTAACTTTCCTGCTTTTCCACCCTTCTTTCAATCGGAAAGCTGTAAAAAATCAGTGCAATTGCAATAAAAGAAACAACAACATTGTTAAGTTACAAAAAAAACATGTTTATGTGACATTACTTGGAAATGATTTAAGCGTGTGAGAAGGAAGATATCCAGCACGTACTGCATGACAGCAGGAACTCTGGCAAATGGAGATATTAGCTGACACTACTCGGATGATGACTTGTATCAATGTAGAAAAAGGAGAGAAAGGTCTGGAAAGCTGGGTGAGCTAACAAGGAGAAGGGAGAAATTTAGACTGGAAGGCATTACCCAGAATGAAAAGGCAGAAAAGCCAATCATGACAGGAAGTGATTCAAATTTGTTCCCTTTGTGTTAGAGATGAGTCCATAGGAAAACCCCAAAGATGAAATGCTGGGAAAGTGTGGATATAGATCTGAACCCTGTAGCTATCCCCTTCTCTGTAATGCTCCAGATTAAATATGCTTGAATTTTGGGAAAGTTTGGATGTAGATCTCAATCTGAACCTTGCAACTGAAGTCCCAAGAAAGACTAGCTGCATTAAACAAGGGCTTTCTGTCGGTCACAATGCCATAAGAAGCACTGAAGACTTGAGGTTGTGGGAATAGAAATGTATAGCAATGTTTTATAAATGCAATTTGTGATAGGACAGGCTACAGTCAACTTCCTGTTTCACACTACATTAAAGGATCTTCCATAAGGACATGTAGACCTGTCAACATGGATGATAATTTTCCAATACGCACAGTGAATTTGTCCATCAATCCTCTTTTGTAGTGCCCAGAAATGGCATAGAGTATGTGCCAGAGAGCAAGGGGTTACTGCTAGGGGGCAGCACCCCATGTAAAAGGGCACTGGGTCCAGCGAGGGACATGGGGGCCAGAGGACAGGCGGATCACCAGCCTGCAGAGGGCGCTCCAGCGCTGGACAGAGCTAATTCCCAGAGTCACCAGCAGGAGGCGCCGCGGGGGTGAGTCCGACCCGTCTACACGGGGATACCAATAATACTGCATCTCCTATCTCTATCTGGAATAGGTGGATGACCAGAATATTAATATGCAGAAAATTCTTAAATAAAGCAGTTTAGGCAAACCAAAGGAGTATTTTCTATGTACTATGTTACTGTTCATATATACCTCTTACTAGAGATGGTTTTAGAGCTTAAACAAACATGTAGGTAGCCATTGTACTTTACTCATACAATATCACGGACGGCGTGAACAGGCAATAGATGAAAAAAATGATATGTAAAGACAGAAAAATAAGATAGGGTCTAAGAAACCTCAGAGTGTTTCACATCAGGGCACAGGTCAGGAGGGAGTTTGTTTTCTGGGCTAGCACTCTTCTGTCTGAGAACGTAATAAACATTTGGTGACTAAAAGATTTACTGAATTTAAAATATGCAAACATTATCCTTTGGAGATTTATGCAACAGAAATTCCCAAATCCATGAGGCTATGGAAATTTAGCTCTGTAGAGTCCAGTTTTAATTCAAGCACTTACATTTTTGCATTTTGACAGGAAGGGACTGCTGCCTTTAGCTATATTTCCCCAGATTATCACAAAACATGGAAGTTGCTTCACACTGCTAATACACGTTTTAAACTGAACAGGGGAACATATGCCAACTGAACAAAGATGAAGACACATTGAGGGAAGGGGTTCTGTAGGCAAACTAACTGTTCCCAATTCATCTCTCTTAGGATGAAAGGCATACTTCTTGCTTATGTGTGCCTATGCTCTGCAAACAGGTTCCCTCTCTCACGATGGTGACAACAATCCTGCTCTATAATTATCCATTGCATGGACCCAAGTGATATAATTGGGTGTGTCCATCTCTCCTCATTCACCACAGAACTAGGGTGTCGCTCTTTCAGAACCATTCAGAATGAGTGAAACACTCCAGAATAAGTCAGAATTAGTCCACGCTTTTTACTTTGTGATACCTGAACATAACCCCAATGTTAATCACTCTGAGACCAGGTCTATACTACAAAAGGCTGGTCAAGGATGTGAGAAAAACATAGCCCTGAGATGATACAGCTATGACAGCAAAACTCCCAGAGTAGGTGCAGCTATTCCAACAAAAGATTGCAGCTGTCAGCGTAGCTAACATTATTCGGGAAGGCAGTGTTACCCTTCCGACATATACACTCCTTCCGATGGCATTAGTTCCGACTACACTGGGGACTCTGCTGGTACAGATATACTGTTAATGCTATGCTGGCAAAGTATGTGTAGTGTAGACAAAGCTTGAGGGATTGCTTACACATCTTTCATCCTGTTTCATTTTAGTAGCTAACCTTATACATAGATTCAGGTGGCGGTAACTATTAGTTAGTGGAGAAGGAAGGAAGGAAAAAAAGATGGCAAGTGAAAATAAAGCAGATATGGATGCTGCAGTGTGTGGTTGGATAAAAGATTGAAAATGTTGAGGTTTGCTCATGTTTAGAGTCAATGGGCCTGATTCTGATTTCACACCAATTTTATACTGAAGCAACACTGCTGCATTCAGTGGAACTATTCCCAGTTGCTCTGATGTAAATAAGAGAAGAATCATGTCCAATGTATACAAAATCATTTTTATTTTTGCCTCATGTGAAAGTGCATTGACTGCTCTCACCAGCAACAACTATTACATCTTTGTTTCTTAGCACTCTTTCCATTAAAAGGCATTCAGTCATTTTTCTTCCACGCCAGCAGGGTGAATTTACATAGCCCCCAAAACTACTCTCCCTTTTTCAGCCTAAGAAAGCTATGCATATGAAAAACAGTTTATCAAAATGATTACATAGGTTTGGGATGCTGTCAGTCCAGGCAGTCAAATAAAATGAGCGGTCTTAGTGACAGATATAATCCAGTTTCCTGCTGCTCTTTTACTTTGCATAGTTTAAAGGATAATATCACAGTCCAGAACTGCATGAGAAGACAATTCTAATCAACAATACGTTTGGTAATATCTAGAACATTTCTGATTTAGTGCTATTGGTTATGAACTCTGATCTATCTTGTGTATGTGATATAATGATATCAGATAAAGATACTCCTCTACACAAAGTATATGGATATAGTTTTATTTTATAATAAATAATAAATGAGAACTTGTCTTGCAAATACAAAACCACCATGCCATGGTTTTGTGGAAATCTAATAATATTTTATATTCTTTTTCTTATAGCTCCAGTACGAGCTATACATGACACCATAATATAAACTGATTCAGTGCAATAGATTCCTTTTAAGCAGCTTATTCTTTGTTTGGTGGCCCAGGGCCTATATCCAGCACATGGGTTTCTTAGAAAACAAATTCCTACAAGATTAAATTATCCCTTTTTTGCTAGTGTCAATGTTAAGTGCTTTCTCCAAAAGACTGCAGCAAGGCTGGGTTTTTTGTTTACAGGAAATGCAGAAGAAATGGAAGAGTTCAGCTGGAACCTCTGCTTCCTTCTCCGCCTCGCTCCCCCTAACACCAGCTTTTAATTTTCAAAAGCACTGCAATTGCTTGGTGTGGTTTCAAGAGCAGGGGTGCCATTCTCCCTGATGATGACTCTACTGACGTCAATGGCATTCTTATCATGCTTAGTGCAACATCAGAAACCAGCCCTTAGAGGCTACTCTTTTAGAGTGGTTGTGTTTCTGATAATCTGTGGAGTGGAGTACTGTAGTGAATGGGATTTTGTTACCACTGTAAATGTGGTAAGGAGGTGTGTGTATGTATATTTGAGAAGTTTATCATATTTGTCTAGTATTTTATTTTAAAAAACTTGCAAATAATTTTATCATTAACAATAGACTGAGGATTAAAAAGAATTCTGACTCTTGCTTTTCTATTTTTTTCCCTTTTTACAGGTAATTTAAAATATTAGCAAATAAATACAATTGTAATTATATTATTTCCTGCTCCTCACACTCTAGACTAACTTATTACACCCCCACAGCGAGTGGCAGAAACAGCCATTTTAGGTTTAAGGGACTATCTAGTTGGGTCATGTAATCTGGGCCTGGGCAGCAGCAGGTCCAATCTGAAGATCGATTTCATGAGAGCTTTAGTCTTCCTTCTCTTATGTAATTACCCCCCCTTTCAGTAATATCTGGACACGTTTGCAGCAGAATGTCTGTCTTTATGCTGCTAGAGCTGAATGGAGTTCCTTTTACAGCCAGTTAATGCAGCTTCTTGTCTGGTGTCACATGAGGTTAACTCTCCCTTGCAGAAGCTGAGCAAACTGCGGCCTCTCACACTCTCCTTTCAGGTTTCAGAACAGGAGACAAGTCCCAGAATTCTAGCCCTGGCCTCCCTTCTCCAGGTTATTGTACTATCTACCTCCCTCATTGTTTTTGTTAAGAAAAAACAGTTTGGAAACTAGATGCATTAGAATGCTGGAGAATTCAGTCATCTTTCTAGATACACATTAGGTTTAAAGAATCTGTTTTTTAACTGACACATTTAATTTGCAACATTAGCCCTAAGGTCCTGATTCTTTTTCTTACTTATACCTGTTTACACTGTTGCAGACTCCTTGTTTTCAAAGGGTTATTCCTGATTTATGACAGTATAAGTGAGAGGAGGATCAGGCACAAAAACCCCAAGACAGCATTTCTTTTCAGCAGTAGAGATTGCTATTTTTTTTTTTAAAAACTCCTTTTGTAGCATTTAATTGTTATGCAAGCTACAATAGTACACCCAATACTGCACAAAACTCTGTTGGAAAAGTATGCATTTATGTAAGGGGACTGTTGCCCCCTTACTAACATTCAGTGAGGGTGTTTTGGTTGGCTAGTTCCCAGTACTAAAAGATTGGGGAGAGGCCAATGCTCCAGGTCAGCCTCAGCCTCTGATTGACAGGGCGGGCAGGTTAATCAGGGAGTCAGGAGGCCGTGGGGGGGGGGGGGGGGTCCCAGCCTCCCTGTGAGCTGGAATTGCCTGGATCAGACAGAGCTAAGGAGAAAGCAGGGGCCCAAGCTGAGCTGGGGAGCAGAGCTGTGCCAGAGCCAGAGGGGCCAGAAAAGCAGCCACAGAGCCAGCGACAGCCCAGGGAGAGCAGATCCTGAGCTGGGAGCAGAGCTGCAGCCACAGAGCCAGCGACACAGCCCAGGGAGAGCAGATCCTGAGCTGGGAGCAGAGCTGCAGCCACAGAACCAGCGACACAGCCCAGGGAGAGCAGATCCTGAGCTGGGAGCAGAGCTGCAGCCACAGAGCCAGGTGTGGTGAGCAACTGGGGCCAGCCAAGGGGGGACTTTGGGCAAAGGGCCCAGCGCAGAAAGATACCCCCAGCCAAGGGTCCTTGCAGGCCAGACTGGGAGGGGGATCTTAACCTGATGGGGCAAAGCCCAGAGGTGTGTGGCCACCACCATTGCAAGTGTCCAACCCGCAGCATCCCTGCAGCACAGCCAGCGCCTGAGAAGGAGACCTGGGACCTACAAGGAACAGACTGTGAAGTGCCCTGATATCCAGAGATACTGTTTGTAATGTTCCCTGCCCCAGAGCAGGGTGATGTGTTTTCCTTTAACCTTTTCCATTTTTCCTTATTCTTTTTTTAAATTAATTGATAATTAAACAACTTGTATTTGCTTTAAATTGTACGAAATGATCGGTGGGTCAGGGAGGTGCCCAATGCAGAGAGTACCCCGGAGTGGGGACACTATAGTCCCCGTCCTAGGTGACCACAGCAGGGTTGGGGATCGAGCCCCCCAGGAATCCTGGGCCCAGAGGTGAGCTGGAGCCGGTTCGCACCAGTTCGCACGAACCAGTTGTTAAATTTAGAAGCAGTTTTAGAACCGCTTGTTAACTGGCTTCCCTGCGAGGGAAGCTTTGATGGGCTCCGGCCGGGAAGGTGTAATCCCTCCTCCCGGCCACCAGGGGGCGCTGCGCTGTGGGAGCCATGTGGGCTGCCTCCTGGCCCTGTTGCTGCTGCTGCTCCTTGGACCTCTGGCCCTGGGGCTCCTGCTGCTGCCTGGTGGGTCCCCGGCTGCGTCCTGCTGCTCGGGCTGCTCCCAGCTGCTCTCCCCGTGTGAGTGTCTGCACCCCCTGCCTGCAGCCACCCCTCCTGCTCTGCCACAGCCCCTGCCCACAGCCAGCCCGTCTGCACCCTCTGCCCACAGCCAGCCCCTGCCTGCACCACCTGCCCACAGCCCCTGCCCCCTGCCCGCAGCCACTCCCTGCCCCCTGCCTGCAGCCAGCCCCTGCCCGCAGCCAGCCCCTGTCTGCACCACCTGCCCACAGCCAGCCTCTGTTGCAGCCAGCCCATGTCACACTCCCTGCCTCCAGCTAGCCCTGCCCCACGCCCCTGTCTGCAGCCGGCCCCAAGTCCACTGGTGCCGTGCAGTTCCCAGGGCAGTAACCCTGTACACCTGCTTCAATGGGGGTGGGGGCAGGGAGCAGCTGGGACCCACACATGTGCACACTGTAGGGTGACCAGACAGCAAGTGTGAAAAACCAGGACAGGGGTTGAGGGGTAATAGGAGCCTATATAAGAAAAAGACCCAAAAATTGAGACTGTCCCTATAAAATTGGGACATCTGGTCACCCTAGCACACCCGAAGGGAGTGGTGGGGACCCATACATGTGAAACGGAGCTCATTTCTAGTTCAGGCCCATCTTTTTTAAAAAGAACTTTAGGTAGGGTTAACATACATCTGTATTTTCCTGGACATGTCAGGCTTTTCGGTTCTTAAATCGCTGTCTTTCCTAAAATTTAAAAATTCCTCCCGGGAAAATATGGACATATGGTAACCCTATTGGTACAAAAAATACATACTGTGGCACATCCCTTAAATCAGAACTTTTTATAGGGAACCGGTTGTTAAGATTTTAGCAGCTCATCACTGGCCTAGCCATGTCGGGGTTAGGAGGACTGTGCCAAACAGGAGAGTGGAAGGGGAGTCCTGGAGGGCGGGAAGGCCTCTGGGTAAAGGAAGTGGAAGCGAGGACTCACATCCTTTCGCTAGCCCATTTCACCAGTGTGGTACAGAAGCCAGGAAAGTTCCCCACAATAGCAGGGCCATTCCCCCGCTTACATTTAGAATTAGTGTGGCAGTGAGAAGGTCAAGGTCATTTTTATACATAGATTGGAGATGACCTGGAACTGAAGTATCTGCATTGTAGAAGACAAAAAGGACAAAGCCATTCTGAGATTATTATGAGATTAAATCCCTTCCAAATTTGAGCTGATAGGGGAAAAACATGGCGAAATGTCAAAGCTCTGAAGGAGGATAGTCACTAGTTAACATAGCGTGTTTTGCTATGCCAGGTCTCACAAAATTCTGCAGAATCTATAGATTTAAATTCTTGCAAGGTTTGACATACTAGTCAGTTGTACTCCTCCCAAATGATTTAGCTAGTTGTTGGCTGCCCTGATGAGCTATTACCACAAATTGCCCTGGAATGTCATTCCTTGCAAAAAGACCAAACCTGAACCAGCAAAAATGGGAAAGCTTTGTGGTTAAGGTACTTGAATGATTTCTTAGAAAATCATTACCATGTTGGTTCACCTATTGTCTCTAAAGCACAAGCCTCTTTTGAATGTAATCATTTAAAATGTGGTTACACTGTTTAAGATACAGAGACATACATATAGACTCTGAACCCCAGATGTTTCCCAGTGACATGTACCCCTGGTGGGGTGATGACTCCTAAATGTATTTGGGATAGGGTTACAACAGACAGGGCCAAATTCAATCCTGGTCTAAGCAAGTTCAACTCCCCTTCTTTTCAAAGGAGGTGCCCCTGTTTACAAATTGTTTTTATTTGCCCCACAAAGTTGGAAGCAGCATCTTGCAACAATTTGGAGAGGGAAAGTGTGGCTTGCTGAAGGTGTGCAAACACAGTTGTTTTTGCTGGAGTTCTGAAAGTATTTCAACTGCACACCATAATTTTTGCTGCTTCTTTTGTGTCAAAGTGATGACAGGAACTATGTGCATATTGTAAATAAAAACAGAACAGGAAAGATCATGCTGAGTCCATGCCCATTCATATATCTCCCAATAAGGATATAACCTACTCTTGGGACCCTCTTCTCCCTTGCAGGATATCGTAACTTGCACTGAAGCTAATGGGACTTATTCATATTCTTCCTTAGGGCAACTGAGCACAGAGAATCCCCAAATCCCTCATGATCACTCCATGCCCATTGTTTAAGAATAAACAATTATTTTTTCCCCTTTGCAGCGGAGACTGTTGTCTTCTTAAGTATGGAAGAAAGCGTGAGAGTGAGACCGGAAAGTGCAGACTTTAGCTCTTGTCTGTACTACACAGTTTAGGGGTGGCTCTTTAAACGTAGTTCCAGATTAAATGTTTTGGAACAGTTTTCCAGCTGGTGTGGATAGGACCAAGCCATGGTAGAACTGTTTCGCAAAGCCATGTCTCTTAGGTTAGAGATCACAGTTTCTAATCACGGTCCTAACATAGATTGGCCTCATCAGGAATGACTTTTAACTGGAACTGTGCTTAAACTGGCTCACTAAGGCTGTGACTATGCTAGACTATTTTTTATATTTCTTTCTAATGTCATCACTATAGCAGCTCCAGCAGTGGTGGCAACAGTAGGTGTGCTAATACAGATCAACCATCCGTGTTTTAACTGGCTATTAAAACACAAATATCTGCCAGAGCCTTGTCTACTCTAGTGCTCCCCATTGCAGCCGGCTGTATAGCTCCAACACTGGTAGCAATGGTGAGACATTTCAAGAAAAAAGTCTGGTGTAGACAACATCCAAGTTAGCTCCTGGCTCTAAAGGTTCAGTTCACTAGGACTGCTGCTTTATTCCCAGAGTGATCAGTTACCCCAAGAACAGCAAATGTGATTAGAGCAAAAGGGTCCTAAAGTCTCTGGACTTGAACACATTCTTTAAAAATAGGCTCCATGCACGCTGGCTAGCCACACCATCTAAGAAAACATTTCAGCTAGAATCCTGTTTAAACAGTTTCTTAAACACATTTAAAATGATAGCATTAGATGGGGAACTTCGTATAAGAGGCCCCCAACTATATCATATCTTTTGGTAAGCACAAAGTTGGTTACCAAGAAACAGACTCCCTTTTGGTTGCTTATATATTTTTTTCTGGGAGAAATTAAAAAATGGTTGCCACATCTCAAGCTACCTCAAAGGCTGGGAAACTTCTTAATAGCATGAGGAATATATGTTCATATATTAAAATGTGAAGTAGGAGAGGTGAAATTTAAAATAATTGTGCCATTCTTTTAAGCAAAATAAAAGCAGAGAGAAGAATTCTATTACATATAGGAGGCAGTTTCCAGGTAGGAAGAAGATCAGCTACTTTTGGCCAAGTTTCATTTAATAACTAACTATAGAATATAATTTCCTCAGGTGTAATTTTCCTAGATGAGTATTTCAATACATTCAGTTAGCAAGAACATACATTATTACAACCACTGAGTCTTTTGCCACTCAAGTTGTCTAGAAGTTTTATTTCTATTTACAGTGATGGACTATAGCCTATTCATTGGGTTAATATTTCAAATCTGCTGGAGAGAATGACATTCATTCTCCACTTCATGTTTCAAAAGTATTAACAATGCTGAACCACCTCAATACATTTAAGGAGGTTCTGACAGTCAAAAATGGCAAGAAGTGGAAATTATAATCTTAGAAACACGTCCAGCTAGATATAATGGCAGTGTAAGTGTTATGAATCATGGCACAAACAGAGATTGGAGAAGGGCCCTTTTTGCAGGAAAGCAGAGTCAGTGTACCGTTGTTTTCTGCCTATTGCACATTTCTGTTGCCTAGTTCAGTTAAACAGAATAAGCTGTATAGAGAGAGTGGAGCTAGGACCCAAGTGTCTTGAATCCCAGTTCAAAGGCCTTATCCACTAGGCTATTCTTCCTTCTCACCTTCTATACAACTTCAATCTAACTTGATTTAACATGTGGAGCTCCTCACATGCCTGGCTTTTCTGCATGACTGTGCATATTTTGATTTAATGAGCCAATTATAAAGATTAAAGTCTTTTAAAAATCAGGCTGCATACCATCTGATGGGAGCCCGCATACCAACAAGATGTGTACCATAGATTGAGACCTGCTAGAAGAGAGTACAGTAGAATGGGAAGGCGGTGAGTTCTGACTGTACACAGTGTAGGCTTTGTTTTAGAGCAGGTTGGGAAAGGTGGCCGCTCATATTGAAATATTGACATTGGATTCCCAATAACCCAAGCTATCCACTCCCCAAAGATAAAGGAAGCAGTGAGAAAGACAATAAAATGATAGTTCTACAGAAGTGGAGGAATATCAGTTAGGTTTATCATAGATTGGATAGCTTAGTGTACATAAAGGGAGTTAGAGGTCTGTGTTTCAGACCAGTTCCTGGTATACAGCTGTCTAACTGGCATTCTTGCTGGCAATTTCTGGGAAAGAAGCCAAAGACTGAATGGACAAAATTAACCTCTTATTCCCAGAGGTGCCACCTCCCCACCCAATTTAGGTTGAGGCATGCAGGAAGCAGGTTAGGGAATTTTTCACTGGTGCTGAACCTGTATTTTAATTCCAGGGCTGTCAATCCAGCAACTTTCACCAGCACTAAATTCACTTGAAAATAAAGAAAAGATGAGTAATTGTTAACAAGTTTATTATTTTTTCCAAATGCAAAGTTCATGTCTATCCAAATAATTTAATAAATCCCTGTATATTTAAGAATGATAGAAATGTAGTCTTATGTTGCAAAAAACTGTAGAAAGGAACCACAAGGAGACATTAGAACTGGGCTTATAACAGCGTATAGGAAGAACAATGTATTTCTAGGCAAAAAGGCATCTGTGGAGCTTTTCAAAAAGATTGGAATGACAAATGGAGGTTTTCAGAGAACTCTATAAAAAACCAAAATCTTGTGTCACAAGTCGATATCTAGGTTGTTCAGCCACCTAACTGCTGCAGCATTGAGGGTGGCAAGATGTTGCAGTCCACCCTCCAATATTTTAATTGGGCAGTCCTTCACCACATTTCTCCATCTTCACTGCTGCCCAGCAGTCACCCTGTGAAGATTAGGCTAAGCCAAATTTCTGCATTGTGGCAGCTATTCTGTCCATCCCAGTCAGCAGCCTGTTAAGCCTGGTCCAGGATGTGCATCCCAGGTTGCAAACAGGTGGGTGTAAGTTAGGGCTTCACATCCAACAATGGAACATCAGGGCCAACAGCTATGTCCTCAGGAGTGGCGGTAACTCTTGGATGGAGAGACAGGCATGCTTATGAACTTCAGAAGCCCTAACTTACACCCACAGTGTCATATGCGGCTGACAGATCCATCAGAACAGCACCACCTGTCTTGCCCTTCTTGACACACAATGTCTTGTATTAGGTGAATGACTTGATCTTGGGTACACCGTCCTCATCTGAAGCCAGCCTGAACAAAAGGCAATTGTTGATAATGAGCCTTGTTAATGAGCATCAGAAACTGTCTCTCCTTAAGACTTCATAAGACCAGGACCCCATTGTGCTAGGGGCTGTAAACCACAGAATAAAAAGACAGTCCCTTCCCCAAGGAATATATGGCAATGTGCCTGCTGATGCCAGGGCATTAGGCACAGTGTGCTACATCAGTGGTAACTGACCAATGTGTGGGACCAGGAGTGGATTTACCATGCAGTGCCACAGGGCCCCCAACAACAGGGGGGGCCTCCAAAATGCAGAACAAATATCTGACAACCTGCCCCTGAGTCCCGGCCGGCGACGCAGCAGGGCTCAGGCAGGCAGGCAGGCTGCATGTCGTGGCTGGTGGCTCCATGCCACTCCTGGAAGCGGCCGGCTGCTGGCACATCCCTGCGCACCCCTGGCGGGGTAGAGGGAGGTGACTCCGTGCGCTGCCTCCGCCCCGGGCAGCACATGGAGACCCGCTGTCCCCCTCCCTGCAAGGAGCATGCAGAGACCTGCCAGCAGCACTGCAGCAGGGCTAAGGTGGCTCCCTGCCCGCTCTGCCTCCCTCCCTCCCTCCACGCTGCTTCGCTCCTGGAAGTGGCTGGCATGTCCCTGTGGCCCCTGGAGACAGGTGTGTGTCTCCGCAGGCTGTCCCCGCCCTGACCGCTGACTCCGCAGCCAATGGGAGCTCCCAGCCAATGGCGCCTGCTGCAGACCCCCGGCCCTCCCCCGCCTAGAAGCTGCTGCCGGAGGGGTGTGTTTGCCCGAGGTAAGCGCTGCCTCCCGACCCCCTCCTGCACCCCAACCCCCTGCCCCAATCAAGGTACCTCACTTTATTTTCATTTACTTCCCATTACTTATAGGAGGAGGATGAAGGAAAAAAGAATGAAAAACCGGAGGGATATAAGAGAGAATGTTCTTTTTCTTGGCTGGGTCCCGAGGGGGGCCCCCCAAAAATGAAGCTGCACACAGGGTCCCACTAACTCTAAATCCACCACTGTGTGGGACATCAGCATTGAATGTACATTGGCCTACCAAATGCCATTTGTGGAAAGTGGTTTTGATGACCATTCTGTACACATAATGTATTTATCCCAAGATGCAACTTGGGTGTTAAATACTTTTTTATAGTTTTAGAAACATTCTACCTTCAGGTTTTCTTATAGCACCCAAAACTGCAGTGCCTGAGTGCTTTCATATTTGCCTACAACTATCTAAACCTTTCTAAAAGGAAAATCTTTAAAAAGGACTAGTTTCTGTGTGTAGCTATGGTTGGCAAATTGTATCCTGCCCACAATGAGTAAAGTGCTGAGCTTTTGATGAATGAGATCAGTAATTAGCAACACATTGAAAAGGCTCTCTGACTCAGCCCAAGTTTCACCAGAAAGAGAATGACAATAAATATGCATTTTCTTAGTCAATAATTTCATGTACCAAACCCGCAAGGATAGAATTTTTCTATTGCCACCTTCTTTAATCTGGGCTTGTTACTTCAATACTTATTCCTTTCATGGACCAATGAAGAAGTAAATAAGTGACCCAGGGCTTATTTACTCAGCAGACAAAAGCTGTGGGTATGAAAATATTTCCAAGTTATGATAATTCTTTCCACCATGTTCCACCATTAGCTTTGGATAAATTAGAAATGAACCCAAACCACAAGCTTAGATTCAAGTTTCAAATGCTCCAACATATGGAGGTGTTTGGATCTGGATTTTGATCAACCTATTGTACAGTCATATATAAAATGTGGATTAGTGTTTCTAGAGTTCAGAGGAGTTCAGTTCCAAGCCATCTCTATATGAGTCCTGTACATAGTGTCTGCTTAGGCTGCTTTTTCCTTGCAATGCTGGATCATCTTTCTGGAACTGATCTCACTTCCCAGTGTCTGAGAAACGGTGGGTTTTTTGAGACAACGTGAAGGAAAAAATGCTTCTTTCTGAAGATAATATAGATAATAGATAGTAGGTCATAAAGATATGACCCAACCCTTAAAAATAAAGAAAAAAATGAACAATCCAAAAAAAAGAGTAGAGAAGAAGAAAGAACTAGAAAACAATGAAGATGAGGAGGAAGGCTTTTTTTTCTTTTCTTTTTTGTCTTTAATTTGTTTGTGTTTTTTAAGGAATATGGTGAAGATAAATGGAAAAAAGAGTGAACTAGTTCAATTTTTTATTTGCAGATTCCTTGCCTTAATATCAAGTGCTTCATCCCTCTCAGCCAGTTTTGCTGAACAAATGTTAAAAAAACAAAACAAAAAAAACCCCATCGTTCTCTTAATGAGCTGCATTAAGACTTCTGCAAATAGCTGATCATTTACATGTTTATCAAAAAAATCCCAACTACATAATAACCACTTTTCACATTTAAATTCGTGTCTTCCTTTTGGATATTAGAGATCATTGAGAGCAGATAACCCATACACTCTCTCTTGGTAGCTAAATGGCTCACATCATCACAGTATCAGAGCATCTCACAGACATGAATGGATTTATCCTCACCATGTCCCTGTGAGGTAAGTAGTATTTTTCCTATTTTACAGATCGGAAACTTGTCACAGAGAAAGCAGAGTGACTTGCCCAATGTCACACAAGGAGTCTGTGGCAGAACTGAAAACTTTCAGAGACCCACTCCAGTGCATTAACTCCAAAATCATCTTTCCTTCTCTTCCCTCAGTCAAAAGGGCTAAAACTGCCATTGAGTGAGAAATGAGAAATAGGGTTTCTCAAGTTGTTGATTAATTTTGGTTTGAAACACATCAGCTGGAAACCTCAGTTATGTCTAAATGCACGCTACTATGGGTACAATTTTCAAAAGCACCTACGTCTGACTGAAGTCTTGTCCACATGGTCAGTTAGCATGTGGCTAGCTGCGAAGTAACTCTACAGTGCACTAGCCTGCTATGCACTAACGAGCAGTGTGGGCCTTGCTACTAAAAGTTCCATACTGCATATTGACATACTATGGTTTCAAACAACAGTAAGTCAAAGCACAATATACAACTTTTAGTATGACAACATAGTGTGCAGCAAGCTACAGCTGCCACGCACTAAGGCTTGGTCAACGCCTAAATCTTAGGTCGACCTTGCTACGTTGCTCAGAGATGTAGTAAGCTGGGCTAAGTCCCGGGATAGACATTGGTAGGTTGATGTGAGAATTCTTTGGTTGGTCTAACTACTTACTGCCTCTCGAGGGAGTATATTTAATACAATGATGGAAAAACCCCTTCTGTCATTCTAGCAAGTGTCTACACTACAGTGCTACAGTGGCATAGTTGCAGCGCCATAGTTGTATCACTGTAGCACTTGTTGTGTGGACATACCCTTCAGCTCCATGTTCACAAACCCTTAAAATCAATGGGACACAGGCTCCTGTGTCACTTTCAAAAATGGTACTTGGGTGTTTTTTTATCTCTTGTCATTCTAAGAGACACTGTCCCTTCCCCCACCCCCGAATGTGAAGACAGAAGTATTTCAGGGATTGCTTTAAATTACTGTTCCCAGAATGAAATCTAAACTGCAAGTTTATGGCTAGTTATTGTATATGCATAAATTAAAAATGGATTACATTTATTACTTTTTGAAACCTGGGTAATGGACACTGTTAATCCTCAATGAATGCGTTTTACTAAGCAATGGGGATGTATTTTCTAATATAATTGTCTTGTTGAAAAGAAGCTGGAACCATTTAGCTCAGCAAAGCATTCTGAAAGTTCATATGAGGAGAAGCACTTTGTGGCATGTGCTCACTTCAGTTTTTCACATTTTCCTATTTTATTTCCTTCATAGTTAAATGTTATTTTGCACTCTTTCTCAGCTGAGAGTCATGAGCCTTCTCAGCTGCAATCCACGCTGCTCTATAATGGTTTCCTCAGGGGGGCGAAGTGGTTGTGCTATGCATGCATGTTTCATGTCTGAATGCCATATCTGGATACTGATTTCTCTTACAGTATGATCATATGATCATAGAACCATAGCGTTAGAAGGGACCGCAAGAGTCAAATCGTTTAATCCCTTCCAAGATGCAGGATTTGTTGCATCTAAAATGATATTCCCAAACTTTGCCAGTCTATAGATCCCGAACCTTTAGGGCAGCAAGCTATTACAACATAGGTAATCATAACACTGGAGAAGACGGACCACAGACAGGACATGGGTTTTCTGGATGAAAAAGAGTTCTGCCCTATTTATATTGTTTTGGCATTTAAACGCTGTTCAGCCTGCATGAGGGAAATGAGGGCAGAGACTTTGATGGTTCGTGTTACTTTGGTTCCTTAAAAAAAGCCCCTGAAGCCCAACACCATACAATGATTTTCAGGACCACTGTGTTATCAATTTGTATATGATACCTCTACATGACACTTTTCAGATACAGATTATGAAAACAGTGTGTTAGGTATGGTGACAAGAGTTGCTGTCGCAGACTTGTGAACCACCAACCAGTCTCTGTTTCACAGCAGGCCCATTTAAAAATGCTAAGGCAGGCAATACTAATGAGTCCTTATTAGAGCTGGGGTACAATGCAGCTACAATCTCACTGTGCATCTTATGATTACACTTTAGGGGAAACCAAAGCTATCACCAGGGAACTGAATCTACTGGATCCCAGTTACTGTGGACCTAGACAAGGACAAGGAAATGCTATAAATGCTGGTCCTTCTCTTAATGCCCTTAATGTGCTACAGTTAAATGTTGAGCGCCTACCAGCCACAAAGCACTCTGTTCTTGAAAACATTGCTTCCCAACTCAATGTTGGTGTCACCTACCTTCAGGAAACCCATGTTAATTCCCTTATACCCAATCAGTTCAGAATCTCTGTTTTTAATCTCATAAACTTAAAATATGGCAAAGCCACTTATGTCAGATCCAATTTAGCTGATGTGGAGACTCTGCCATCTGCATTTGACTACTGTAAGGATCCATTAGTTTAAAGTGGCTAATATTCACACACACACACACACACACACACACACACACACACACACACACACACACACACACACACACACACCTTAAGCTTCATGCCATCTATGATGGAGACTTCAATAGCCATCACTAGCACCTGGGGCTGTACAGAATCTGATCAAAGTGAGACAGACCTTGCAAACTTGACCTCCCTCAATGAACTACACCTTCTTCATGTCTCTAAGCAACCAACAACTTTTCGTTCTGCCCACTGGGACCAGGGCTATTCTCTGACCTCAGCTGGGTCATTTCTGCTACCAATTGACTCTGTATCAGGCACCTTCATGGTCCTTGGAAATTTCCCCCAGAGCAGCATTGCTGCATCCTCATTCAATTAGGGATTACCATAACATTACCATGTTGGCTCACCTATTGTCTCTAAAGCACAAGCCTCTTTTGAACCACAGAAAGGCAGACTGAGACAATTAGACTAAGATCATTGACTAATATACAGTCTATATCCTGCATAACATCTCAATAGAGCAAGCATATTCAAGATTTACCAAATCAAACTTTAAGGCCATTTCCAAGGTCATCCTACATGGCTGCCACAAAACCTATATACCAATGTCTATATACTATTTCCTTGTAGGGGAGGAAATACTAAAGAAACACACCACCGTAGAATTTAACTTCAAAAAGGGGAATTACACTAAAATGAGGAAGCTAGTTAAATGAAAATTAAAAGGAACAGTCACAAGAGTGAAATGCCTGCAAGCTGCATGGAATCTATTTAAAAACACCATAGAGGCTCAAACCAAATGTGATATACCAAATTAAAAAAAAAAAAAAACAGTAAGAGGACCAGAAAAAAATATGCCACCATCGCTAAACAACAGAGTAAATGATGCGATTAGAGGCAAAAAGACATCCTTTAAAAATTGGAAGTCAAATTCTACTATGGAAAATAGAAACAGGGCCAGCTCCAGGCACCAGAATTCCAAGCTGCTTGGGGCGGCAATCTGCAAGGGGCGGCAGTCCCTGTTGTTTTGTTCCCAAGCAGCGCGCAGAATTGCCGCCGCAGATGACGGAGGCATTCCCTGCGCCTTTAGGGCGGCAGGCGCGTTTCCGCGGTGGCAGCAATTCGGTGGCAGCTTCTATGTTTAGCTCTCTGCGGCAGCTTCAACTAAACATAGAAGCTGCCACTGAATTGCTGCCAAAGCTCTGAAATCAGTTTAAATACTGTATGTTTGCATGTGTTTGAATGGCAGTGAATGGGCTCAGAAAAAAAATTGGTTCATCACAGATGTATCTCTGAGTAAAAATGTGTTGGTTGCTAAAATAAATATTAAAATATTACATAGCCTGGATTATTTTATTCTGGTGTATTGAAGCCACCATTTTAGGTTGTAATCTTATCAGTTTTTCAAGTTAAGCAGGTCAGGCCAGGTCAGTACATGGATGGGAGAACTCCAATATAATGCACAGAACATTGTTAGCGATTCTGTGAGCGACTCCTGCAGGCACTGTGCTGATGGGAATGTGTCATCTCTCATATGTAGCCATTTAAGATCCTAGGACACTTTGGTCAAGAGAAAATGTTAGTTTTTTTTCCTGACCAAAATTGAGTTTAGGCAATGAAATTTGATTTTGTTTCCTTAAATTCTCTTACATACTGCCTTTTATCCCAAAGCTCTTTACAAACTTTTCATCACCATAGTACCTGAATACCAGAAGTGAAAGTAAGCCAGCATGGTCCGGTACGGTGTACCCGCAAGAAAGTGCCAACCATACTGGCTGGGCCACTGATGAGGGGGTAGCGGGAGGGGAAGGGCGCAAAAGGGGCAGCTTCCCCGGGGCTCCGGCGGCAATTTAAAGGGCCCAGGACTCCCGGCTGCCGCTGCCTACACATCAGCAGCCAGAGCCCCGGGCCCTTTAAATCACCGCTGGAGCCCGGGCAGTGCGGGCCGGGCAGCACTGATGGGCTGGCTGGGAGATTTTGGCGCCAGACCGCCCCTCTGCCCGAGGTCCCGCCCCTTCTGGGGGCCTTGAGTCGCGCCCTCTTCCCCCTCCCCACCTTGCCCAGGACCCCAGCTGCGTACCGGTAAGTCATTTAAGTTACTTTCACCCCTGCTGAATATTGAGTCCTTCATGTTACATTCATTTGGGCTAGAACAAATTTTAGGAGTCCCTTGCTCCAAAATAGCCCCAGCAACAAAAACCCAACCTCTGACACATACCAAATGTTTTCACTAGCAAAGTCTAGGTGACAGACAGACACAGATTACGCAGTAATGTACCAGTTCAGGAAGGCAATTCAACTTGTGCTTAATTCCCTCTCTGTTCAGGGCAGCACTTAAAAACATGCTTAACTTTAGGCACTTGCTTACATCTTATTCATCTCATTTAAATGAATGGGACTCAAGCCGGTGCCTAAAAGTTGAGGGATGCTTTCCTAACCAAAGGTTTAAATTAGTTAAATCACAGGGAATAAAAATAAAGAAACAACATTAAAATAATGCTCTATCAGTTTGAACTGCACTTTGGGTTTGTCCCTATGTTGATCATAGATTAGAACGATCTAGAAAGATTCTGTATAGTGTAAAAGGAATGGAAGATCTGGGACAAACCTTGAAGTAGGTCTTGAAAGTTGAGTGAGCACCATTGACTGAGGCTTGGTATATGCTAGGGAAATTTTCCTTTGTTACTAACACTTCTTCCATTGAAACCAGTGAGAGTCACACTGGGAATCTCACTGTAGATGTGCTGCCAACTGCAGGCATTGTTTTCAGCACCATTGGTCAATTCCCTGTGTAGGTAAGGATCCAGAGAGGAGTATGAATATGCACAGTTGTAGCTTATTATGTATTTGTCTCAGAGTATTATATAGCCCTGTCTACACTGCAGAACATGTGGGCTAGGTTGGACCAATATTAAAAAATAGCCTATCAAGGGTATACAATATCTCTATCTACTCCAGGTGAAAACATGTCATCCCATTTTAGAAAACCCTTTTCACACTTAATCTTGAAAATGCTTCTTTAAAATGGGATAAACATACTTTTGCCTCATATATAATGACCAAGAAAAGCATATGAAATCCATGGGAGGATAAACCCATTTTTAAACTGGGTTCATCTAACACAGAATATTGTAGTGCAGACAAGGTCCTTAAATATGTGCTCTAGGGAGTGAGACCCAGCCTCTTCCTAGGGGAAAGGAGGACATTTTGGGCAAATGTAAAGCCTTTTTGTGGTATATTTTGACCTTTCAGTTGGACAAAGCTGTTATTTCTATTTTAGGGAGAAGCATTTTTATTTCATTTTGAGTTTATTCTTTGTCTGTGCCAAGATTCCTTGAGACACAATTTAGAACCTAGCTGTGAACTTTCTCCCCCTGCCCCCATTTACAGGAGGAGACTTGGTTCCAGAAGATATTTCGTAATCCAAACTCTACAGGATAGATTGCTACACAGAATAAGCAATTGATCCTTCACCAGCATGATCACACTCTAAAGTGAATTTTAAAAATATCAGTCAATATTACCAATTTTATTTATTAAGAGAGTATAGCTTGGTAGATTAATAACCAACCTGCCTAGGTAATTCCTGGAAACCACCACACTGTTATTCACACACCATCCTTTTGTAAAAGAGACTGACAGAATTTTAGAGGATCAGCTTTGAAAGGTTTCAGATTAGAACTAGAAAGTATTAGACAATACCAAGTCGATTTTTAACCTATCACAATATGCATCCCTCCTAAGAGGGGCAACACTTCTACTTGTGCTAAGCATTCTGTATCAACCTTGTTCTCCAGTGGACAAGTCTGTTTAGTTAATAATGTCTACATGTCAGACTGAAGAATGCATATTATATTTATAGAGGGCCAAATTGTAGCTAGCCTTTGCATGGGTGCTGAGGTTACAAAGAAATTTCATCTCCTTTGTGTCTTATTCCACTAGAGCTGATCTCTGTTGCAGTCCCAAAGCTCTCTTGAATACAGGGGCTGCTGCATGTAACAACCCCTAAGGAACAAGTCACCCCAAAGAGGATGAGGAGAAGGTGAGGTCATGGTAATTGTCATGGCCTTTCACCCCTAGGAGCGAAGTAGAAACTGGCATATTCCCAATATACCAATTAACTCTGGAAGCATAATAGCTCTTGGTACCCAGCAAGGACAGTGGGGTTCAGCACTACCCCAAGCTCAGGGCTAAAAGCTGCAATATATATATAAATATTACATTGCTATGGGACTAGCTGAGTTGCCTTCTCTGGAAGCACATTGTGGTCTCCCCAAAGCAGTAAAAAACTAATAAATGCTTTTAAAAAAATACTGTACAAATCCTACACTGTTCTAAAATCTCAGATCATTTACAGAATATACGTCAGATGAAAAATGACTTTCCTAGCAACATGACAAAGTTGAACTGAAAGGCTTTTTACTTGTCAGTACCTGAGATCCAGAGCTCTGTGCTTCCCATGCAAGAGTTGAGGGCAACACTAACTCCTAAAGTAGCATCAAGAGAGCTACTACCTGCTCTGGTTGGGTAAATTGATACCATTATCTAGCTGTCTTAGTGCACATACAATACCTTTCTGATCACATTTAAAACTTACGTATTTATATTTTTTTAGTATAAGTCTAAACGTACATTCTGTTAACTGATCTAAGATCTCAAACAAAATTATTGTAAAAGTATTTTAGATTGCCCACAAACATGTTCAAAGCGTTTAAAAAAACTTGAAGGAAGATTTTAAATTCTCAAATTCCCCATTTCTCAGGCATTTTTTTTGTTACCATCACCTCCAAACTGTTATTGAATATAAAATGCAAATGTAAAGGTGGGGAAATTATTAAAAAGAAGTAATTCCCTAGAATACTAAGACTTAGGACTAAATGCTGTTGTGTCTGGCAAAGGGTAAGGAAGAAGGGATGCTAGAAATGTGAGGGTTCTGCTACCATAATCCTGCCAGTAGGACAAGACTCTCCATAGTGAGCTGGTGAACTGCTGCATGGTGTACTTTGCTGCTTCTTTGAGCTTGCTTGTTGACAACCGCAGTCTAGGATCTTGCCAGGTGAACAGCTAGACACATCCTCTAAAATGCAGACCATACCTGTTGGGGATGTGGTGATTATTTAGCTGGTGCTCTGCTGCACAGTACGAGAGATTGTTCCCTGCTGCTTGCAGTGGTGGTGATGTCGGAGTGGCTTCCTGTGCCCTCTTTATAACACTGGAGCACAAACAGCACTAGACCAAGATTCAGCAGACAGAATGGCACATGCCAATAAGTGCTGCTATTTTATTGCAATGTGGTAATACTGAATAAACATTATAAGGGCATATTTCCAAAGGGTCATACAGAATTGGTGCAACTTTGCTGAATGTATGCTGTTATAATCCTTTATTATTGTATTATGGAAGCATTTAGAGGTCCCATCCAACACTATTATGCTGGGCCCTGTATAGTAAAAGATAGTTCCTGCCATGAAGAGCCTACTGTCTAAGTACACGCAATGGAAAAAGAGTGCGAGAAAGGAAGTATTATACCCATTTTAGAGATGAGATACGAGAGACAGAGTGGTCAAGTGATTGCACAATATTACACAGGAAATATGTTGTAGAGCAGAGAATTGAAAACCTGATTTCCTGAGTCCCAGCCCAGTGCCTTAACCATAAGACCAAGCTTCCTCTTAGTGTATAATATATGGCACATGATATATCCATACGGCACTGAAAAAAGCTCAGTTCTGGAAATTATCAGTAAATATAATGTCAACAACAACAAAAAAGAGTATGGTCATATACTACTTTTTGTTTTAAGTTCTGGAGGAGCTAGATAAGTATTTAGAGCATTTGAAAAGTCACATATTTGTGTAGATGAAGTAGGGTACAGATTTGAAAAGCAAGACATTTGGATACTACATGATGGCTGCAGTTATCTTGAGCCCATAATTACATTAATATTCTCACAGCCAGCCAGATTCGGCTGCCACCCTTACTCATATTCAGTCGAATCTTACTCAACCAACAGAGCCACTGATATTGCAGAGTAAGGCTCTACTCAACCAGAGTAAGAGTGTCAGACTTTGTCCTTGATGAGAGAATGATCTAGAATAGAGCAAATCTATTTTGGTTTTGCTGTTTTACATTGATAACATCTGGCTGATAATGTAACATGATTGAGTATATTTCTAAGCAGCACAAACATTTGAAAACTATGTGGTTTACCACTTTACTTTAGCTTTCCCGTGTGAAATGTTTACACATGTTAAATGTATGCAATAGTTTTTTGTTACTGGACTTTCTGAAAATAGAGGCTTCAAATGAAAGGACATTAATTGCTCCATGAACATGGAATCCTTTCCCTCCCACTTAAACCCTGCTATCCTCCTTTGCACAGCATCTATCCCCTATCCCCAGTATCACAGCTGGAGTTTCGCAGTAGCACCCGTGTTAGTCTGTATCTGCAAAAAGAACAGGAGTACTTGTGGCACCTTAGAGACTAACAAATTTATTTAAGCACAAGCTTTTCGTGTAGCCCACGAAAGCTTATGCTCAAATATAGTTAGAGTTTGTGATGATAGTGGCATGATAGAGTTCAAAACTACTTATTTTTCCCATATGCAAAAAACTAATGGTTGCTCTACCACTACAGAAGAGAAAAGAGTACAACTGAAAACAGAAATAAAATGCTACTACTGCAGCTGAGCTTCTGCATCTGGATCTTTGTTATCTGCAAACATTAGGGCTGGAATACTAGAAAAAGTTTTAGGAGTTCAATTTGCAGGAGCTCTGCACAAGATGCTAAATTCATCAGCGTGTGGCCACAACTACTACTCTTGCGATATATAACTCTCTCCCCACCAAACTCCCACTGAAAATGAAATATGAAAACAAAACAAAAACCAGTAATTCTGAATTTCAGAGGAAAATTCTAAAGTACCTGTTTCTCATCAAAACCCTCCTATATATTTATCAGTCTTTAATAAAAAAGAGTAATCACAACAACAACAAAAAGGTTGTGTGACATCTTTCCAGCACAGATATTGGATCCTCTCCCATTAGATGACTCTCCTCATCTGTCAGACCTTTCCACATCCCATTAATACCATTCGGTCAGCCTAGGTAATACGCTTGTGTCAAACTGTTTTCAGGAGATTTTCTCTTTCATTTATTTTGGCGCTGTCTTCTTCCTGGGCTTTTTCTCACTGTCATCTTTGCAATCCTTCAGCTAAGGACAATTTACTCAGTAGTTCCTACAGTAACGTTATTAAGCTTCTAACATATGGCTTACTTAATACAAGGGGAATTTGAAATGTCTGCTTAATCCAGTAACCACTTGCATAATTTATTTCTGAGTTATTTCCTGTTTCCTTAGTACAGTAATAAACTGGTTATTCCCTAGTGGCAAAAATCACATACAGATGTAATTCTGCATGATTTATTATTAAGAATAAAACCCAACCATTATTTTACTAATATGCAAAGGTTAAACTGCATCTTACTTCATTGTCTATTATTTAAATTATGATTTGGTTTAGAATTGACTATTAATTGTACTTCACATCTAATCCATGCTTTTCAACATAAATGGCAATGGTAAGATTTAGTTTCAAAAACTATTGACAGGGGCGGCTCCAGGCCCCAGCATGCCAAGCGCGTGCTTGGGGCGGCAAGCCGCGGGGGGCGCTCTGCCGGCGCCGCGAGGGCAGCAGGCAGGCTGCCTTTGGCGGCTTGCCTGCGGAGGGTCTGCTGGTCCCGTGGCTTTGGTGGACCTCCCGCAGGTGTGCCTGCGGAGGGTCCGCTGGTCCCGCAGCTTCGGAGAACCAGCGGACCCTCCGCAGGCAAACCACCGGAGGCAGCCTGCCTGCCATGCTTGGGGCGGAAAATACCTAGAGCCGCCCCTGACTACTGAGGGAAAAAAAATCTTAAATACACCGCTACCTTGATATAACGCCACCCAATACAACACAAATTTGGATATAACGCGGTAAAGCAGTACTCCGGGCGGGCGGGGCTGCACACTCCGGTGGATCAAAGCAAGTTCAATATAACATGGTTTCACCTATAACGCAGTAAGATTTTTTGGCTCCCAAGGACAGTGTTATATCGAGGTAGAGGTGTACATCTGTATACTTAAACACTAACTTTTCAATGAAAAAAGAGATTTTGTTTTCTATATATTAAAAGTCAAGCAGGACTGCACGATATGGCTGTGACTGCCTTGACCATTCAGAACTTCATAGTGAATAAAACCCAGACACTCCTGATCCAAAAGAACAGCCCCCTACCACTTGGAGTTGAATCTTCTTTATCTTCTTGAGAAGTGTAGACACTATGACATGCACACAAATTATTGTGATTCAATCCAATCAAAGGCAATGGTGAATGTGCACCAGTGGTAAACAATCTGTGCCCCTTGAGGTTCTAAACAGCGGGCCTTGAAGGTGACTGTTGGGAACAGAAATGTGTATTTAGTTACAAAATGAAAATATATTCCGAGTCTTGCCATACAATCTTTGAATCAGGCCTGTTGCTATAAGGTTGCTGCACAGGGTAGTGCCTTCCATGGCTTTCCCTACAGCCCCAGTATGAGCCAGGTAGCAATAGCTCCCCAACTAGCCACCTGTTATGGAACAGCCCTATGGCATCTTGTATATAAATGGATATTCTGGAAATCAAACAGGAATCTACATTTAAAAGTATCCTCACAGCTGCAGAGGTGATGATGCATTAATGGTCATAACTATGGGAAGATGGGTAGAGTATGAGGAGTGGGGAAGTGCTCTGGTTCTGGGCATGAGGGGCACAAAAACCTAGATCTATAGACAGACTGTTTTTTATTTTTGCGTATTTCAGTTGAAGAGTTACAAGCATCATAGAAATGAGAAAAATGACACCACCACCACCCGTCCTACTTCTCTTGCTGATTCTCCTCACCACAAAAGAAACCACTCTTTGCTCTTTCAGCTTATTTTGTCATTCTCATTGCTACAGTAGATGCTTTGTGGAGTTACACATACTCCTCAAAGCACAGTGACAGTAAATAAGACAACCAAGATCACAAGGGGAGAGGAAGAACGCAAAGTTTGTCGTCATCATGTCCTGCTTTTCAATGAAATGAATAGTTTTGGTGAGGTGATTCACAGAACTATAGATTATAAAGCCAGAAAGGACCGCTGTGATCATCTAGTCTGACCTCCTATGTGACACAGGCCATAAGACTTTCCCATTTGAACTAAAGGATAGCTTTCAGAGAAACATCTTATCATGATTTTAAAATTTCCAGTGATGAAGAATCCATGACAACCCTTTTTCCAAGGGTTAATTACCCTCACTTTTAAAAATATGCACCATATTTCTAATATGAAATTGTCTAGCTTCAACTTCCATCCATTGGATTGTGTTATACCTTTTTCTGCTAGTGTCAAAAGCACTCCGTTATGAAATTTCTGTTCTCCATGTAGGTACTTCTAGACCAGTGGTGGTCAATCTGTGGGCCGTGGGCCGTAGGGTGCCCACAACTGGTCTAAACTATGATCAAGTCACCACTTAATCTTCTCTCTGTTAAATTTAACAGATTGAGAGCCCTGAGTCTTTCACTAAAAAGCATGTTTTCCAATTCTTTAATCATTATCATGGCATTTCTCTAAACCCTCCCCAACTTATCAACATCCTTTATGAATTGTAGATAGCAGAACTGGACACAGTATTCCAGTAGTGGTTACAGCAGTGCCAAATACAGAAGTAATATAAACTTCCTTACTCCTACTTGATATTCACCTGTTTATACATCCAAGGATTGCATAAGCCCTTTTGCCCACAGTGTTGCACTGGGAGTTCATGTTTGCAGTTGTTTATCCACCGTGACCCCAAGTCTTTTTCAGAGTCATACCTTCCCAAAGGTTCCCCCTTCTGCACAGTCTACATCAGGGGTCGACAGCCTTTCAGAAGTGGTGTGCCAAGTCTTTATTTATTCACTCTAATTTAAGGTTTCACGTGCCAGTAATACATTTTAACGTTTTTAGAAGGTCTCTTTCTATAAGTCTGAAATATATAACTAAACTATTGTTGTATGTAAAGTAAATAAGGTTTTAAAAATGTTTATGTCATAAATAGTTAGTAAAGGGTTAAAACATAGTACCTGGTGGGCACCTGACCTGAGGACCAATCAGGGAAGAGAATTTGAAATTCCTAGGAGGGAACTTTCTGTGTGTGTGTGTGTGTGTGTTCTTAGCCGTTTGGAATTACAAGGGTCCAGATGTTTTAATCAAGCCTTCTGCAAGTTTCCATCTTTCTGAACTAATTTCTTCTAGTCAAGATAGTGAGTATTAGAAAGGTACTTTGTGTCCTCATCTAATAATCCTATGTTAGCAATTCTGTGTGTTTGTTATTGATTATTCTTCATTCTGCCTGTATTGTTTGTACTGAGAAGGAGAGAGGATTCTCTCCAGAACTTAGCAAGGTTATACCCTATGAGTGTCCAGCTTGGACTCATAGAGATTCTGTATTTTCTTGTTTTTCTTTTAATAAATTCTTTCTATAAAGATTTGATTAAATCCCTCTACTGTGGATACAGGGGGAGGGGCTAAGAAACTCTCTCTCGGTGGTGAGACAAGCTTATCTCCGGGTAGAGAGGGGAGGGGGGAGGTTTCTCTCTCTGTGAGTTGATCTGTGTTTCCCCAGGGAACATCTTTGGAAAGAGGAAGGGGGGAATACAGGGGTGTCTCGGCCCACGTGAATCGACCGAGTGGTGGCAGACAGAAGGGGACCTACCCTAGGATTTTAGGGTGGGGGAATACATGCTGGTCCTCAACTGGAAACCCCCCAGTTTCAAGTGAGGGTAAGACCATGACAGTTTAAGAAGCTTAATTTAATATTAAATTAAAATGCAGAGCTCCCCGGTCTAGTGGCCAGGACCCGGGCAGTGTGAGTGCCACTGAAAATCAGCTCGCATGCTGCCTTCGGTATGCGTGCCATAGGTTACCTACCCCTGGTCTACATTCTTTGTTCCTAGATGTATGACTTCACATTTGGCCATTTTAAAAACTCATATTGTTTACTTTTTGTAAAAGCAGCTCAATGAAGATTTCCCATGTACAATTACCTTTTGAGACCTTGTCAATTAGCCATGTTCACTTGTATGATTCTAATCTCTTAATCAAAATATCATGCAGTACCAAGTCAAATGCCTTATAGAAGTCTAGGTATAATATATCAGCACTATTATTTTTTATGAACCAAACTTGTAATCTCCTCAGAAAATAATATCAAGTTACTTTGACAAGATCTATTTTCCATAAACCCATGTTGATTGGCATTAACTATGTTACCCTCCATTAATTCTTTATTAATTCAGTGCTGTACCAGCTGTATCCATTATTTTACCTGGGATCGATACCAGGAAAGAAAGATGATGAAGATTTTACAGAAAGCAAGCCAAAGAAAGTGTCAGGAGAAAGCAAAAATGCCATCCTAAGTTGGGTTTAAAGATGATAAAGTACATCTATACTAGGTCTTAAGTAGTATTTCAAATTAGGTTAGCTATGCTGAGGTAGCTAATTTGATTAAAAAAGACACCCTTTTCCCTAGTCTAGACAAACCCTAATCATCTCATGATTTTTGTAAAGGAAAATGTATTACACATCTTCAGTTTTTGCACAAAATGTGCAGGTATGTTTTTAAAAATCTATTGCAGTACTACTAAAAATAAAATTAAACTTAGATGATGCTTGGGTGTAGTGGACAGAGATGTGTCTTGGACTCCCATCCAATCGCACCACACCCCACATTCATTCTGAAACACCCTCCATCACCAAAAATTAAACAAGAACAAAAAACATTAATAAATAAATAATCTAGGCCAAGTTTCTACTGATCTCACTTTTAAATTACAAGTTTGGGTTTTTTAAAAAAATTGATAGATGTCTTCTCCCCCTCCCCTAAATGGAGGACAAATCCCAGAGTGGGGAGGGATCTATGATAAAATCTCAGGCTTTTCAACATGGATGTTGTCAAGTTAGGCAGGTATTAAATTATAACTGCATTTCTTGTGGAAGTAAATTAAAGTTTTATAAAAGTCCTCAAATTTGATTAAACTGTCAGCTGTCAGTCAATGAAGGCACTGGGTATGGGTGATGAAGCACTGGGATAAAAAATACTGGGGACATGCATCCTATTAGAAAACTTATTAACTAACATTTTTAATTAACATGATATTAAACATAACTTAGCACCTGGTCTAGACAGGGACAATTCATGTTTAAAAATGTGTTCACTTATCATGGTTAGCCCTAGAGTCCTCATATTTCTAGTGTAGGAAAAGCCTGAGTTTCTCTAACATTTTCTTTATCTCGGTGTAATCAAAGGCCAGGGCTGTTTGTTTTGTATCCAGATTTTAGTGACTTCTTCACCTGCAGTATAATCAACAACCTAAACAGCTTGTCCAAAACTGCACCACTTCTCCTTTCCCTCACTCTACCACATCTCACCTAATCACCAGTCAGCCAACCAATACATCTTAATCCACAAAAGTCACACCCTCAACTACCTCAGTCTGCCACCAGTTCCGATTCAAATAGATGAGCTTTGTAGCATGGCTGGAAGTTCAACAGATCCAAGTGGGGGAGAACACTGAAAAGGGTTGAGCTCTCATGGAGAATGCTCTCCCAGCTACTCCTCATTTTACACTAAGAAGGGGTATAAGTTGTCAATTTACATCTTATTTTTCTGATTAAAATAAGATAAAATTTGGTAGATGTCTTTTCCCCCTCCATATGAAGGATAGGAACCCAGGGGTGGTCTACAGCTAGGAAAACCTCCGGCTTTTCAATTTCCCATTGCAAGCAGCTACGATATGACTGTAATACATGGCAGCCCTGCACAGACCAACACAGAGGGATGGCTGTTTATAGCAAACAGGGTCACCACTTACACAGATCAAGTAACTACAAACCCTGCATGGAGTCGTGAAAGGGATAAGTCTGCTATTCCAACCCACTAGTGGCTGTGGAGATGCAGCAGAAAAGACGGTTCTTATCTCTCGTAACTGTTGTTCTTCGAGATGTGTTGTTCACGTCCATTCCAAGTAGGTGTGCGCACGTCGCATGTATGGACACTGGAAACTTTTCCCTTAGCAGCTCCTGTTGGGATGGCAGAGGAGCCCCCTAGAGAGTGGTGCCCTTATGGCGCTGTATATAGTACGCTGCCAGCCTGACCCCCCTTCAGTTCCTTCTTGCCGTTGACGCTGACAGAGGGGAAGCGGGGCGGGTATTGTAATGGACAACACATCTTAAAGAACAACAGTTACGAGAGGTAAATAACCGCCTTTTCTTCTTCGAGTGCCTGTTCACGTTCATTCCAATTAGGTGACTTCCAAACTGACCACTGGAGGTGGGAAGGAGTCAAGGAATGATTGACTGGAGGACAGCCCTGCCAACCGCTGCATCATCTCTGGCCTGTTGTTTGACGACACAGTGGGCTGTGAAGATATGCACTGAAGACCAGGTAGCTGCTTTTCGCTCTCGTCGAATGGGCTGTGATTGCTGGAGCTGGGACCTTAGCCAACTCATAGCATGTGCGAATGCAGTCTGTGATCCAAGACGATATGCGCTGCTCAGATACTGGAAGGCCCTTCATTCTATTGGCTATGGCCACAAACAGTTGTGTTGATTTGCAAAAAGGCCTCGTTTGCTCTATGCAGTGCCCGGGTTAGTTAGCTCATCTCGATGCTGGTGCTTTACGGTGCCTGGGATCTCTAAAGCCTGGTGTTGAATCACGCACCGATGCTGGGGCACTTCTCACCGAGAAGCCCAGGCCCGGTACCACCAGTGGACTGGGGCTGCTGGTTGCAACGCGGCCTACATGAGCAGCTGCTTAAGACAAAAGTTTCTTTCAGAGTGCGTGGCTTAAAGGTCTTGCAGATTTTGCAGTGCCCAGCCTGCTGTACCTCCCCCCAGACACCTAAGGCAGGAGTTGTGGGGGTCGCTGTTGGGCACAGACTTGCGGCAGGTAGTGCAAGCTTTAAACCCCTGGGCTTGTGGCATGCCCCGCAGCCCAAGGCTGGTGCCTGGAACTAATTCCCCGTCACCTCTAACTAAAACTGTATCTAACTAACTTATAAACTATCTAAGAACAATTGTCTAACTAGTAAAAACTGAATTGCAAAGGGATCACTCGCAAGCGAGAAAGTACATTCCAATGATGTCACAGACGGTAAGAAGGAACTGAAGGGGGGCTGGGCCGGCAGGGTACTATATACAGTGCCATAAGGATGCCACTCCTTGGGGGCTCCTCTGCCGTCCTGACAGGACGGAGCTGCTAAGAGAAAAGTTTCCAATGTCCGTGCACGCGACGTGCGCACATCTAATTGGAATGGACATGAACAAGCACTTGAAGAAGAACTGCTGTGTCCTGTCTGTGGAAAGGGGGTGGAGTCTGTCCTCCCAACTCACTTCTAGTTCCCTGCACAAAGCCCATTTCCTTTGTGGAGGGAAACATGAGTCAATTTAATTCAGAATGTAAACTTATAGTGCCCAATGTCTCGCACAACAATGAAATGTACGGTGTGTGAATGAACTGACTCAATTCTGTCTGTTGAATTAACCAAAGGTCTTCATCCAGACACCAATCAGTGGTATAATGCTGAGAACTAAAAGAAAAATTAGGTTAAAAGAAATTTCAATTGTTTTGACCTCACTACAGTAAATGTGTTTGGAGCAAGCATTGCATAAACTAAATTGTAGGGGACAAATAGATAGACCATGCACTTTGGATAAAGAAGGGATGAAAGGCTACGTTTAAAATGTACACCAGAAGTACACCAGAAGTAGATACTATGAACAAAGAAACTAAAATGTGACATTTCAATCCCAAACAAGTGCAACAGAGATTCTCCCTCTTACTATGGATCAGAAAGATAGAAATGAGATAACTCTCCATTTAACCACCAAGACCTACCCAGGTCCTTTGATAACTATTTGAAGAAAAAAACAGACAAACCAATATGCATATTGTTGTTTCCAAATCTTTTCTATTTATGAAAAATAAAAATGTTCCTTTAAAAAGCAATGCCCAGTCCTCTTTACATAAACTATATTCTGTTAAGATGCAGGTTGGGTGAAACCCCACAGAAGCTGGTCAGCATGATAGCCTCCCTTTATTCAGGATAAATGTAAGAAGCAATTAAACTCCATTTTGGAGTAAGACAGCTGACAAAATAGGAGCAACCACCCAATATACAGGCGACAGGCAAGGTTGGTCAGAAGCTGCACTCTGTGGGCAGAGCAGTTTCACTGAATGAAAACACAAGACCCTGTCTAATGAATTGTCTAAGGGCATATGTCTGCAGCAAGAAGCAGCCAGAGAAGGTAGCAGGGAAATCAAGGAGATAGCAAGAGAAGCACTTGTAGCATGGTTGTGAGAGAAAGCCAAGAGGGAGAGCTTTTTGGATAGAGTGCTGGCTGAAAAGAAGGTTGGACCTGTAAGCAAAGAAACTGACTCCTGTGGTTTGATTCCTACTCTGTTCAGGGAAACAGGACTTCGTGTACATTCTTTGTAAATAAACAGGGTTACATCAAAGAAATACTTGACTCTATCATCAATTTCCTAATAGAAACAACCCACAAGACCCAGCATATTGGCTTATTGCTCAGGTCAAAAGGGGTAACAATACAATATATTATAGTTTAAGCAGTCTTTGCATTCATATACATATCCTGCTGCTGCCCTCATCTTATTTCTGGTTCTGTTTAAATAAAATGTCCCAATATTGGCTAAATATAGGTCTGATCCACAAAGATAATCTCCCATTCATTTCAATAGGTTTTCTATCAGGCCCTAGGCTTGTAGCTTTTGAAATATTCCAAGTCATAGTGCTACAATCATGATCTATCTGCCACTACAGCCATTAAACGCCAAGGGAGTTGCTATCAGCATTTCAATAAAGTTAAGAAAACTGTGGGTTGTTGATTCTTTTGTTTTCAAAAACCAGATAGGTCCAGGTCTGGCAAAATAAAGCTCAGCATCTTTTCAATGGCCATATAAAGAGCAATACAGGAAAAAAACCTAGACTTCTAGCATAGCATCCCATACATTCATCAGAACCCACATATATTACACCCAGTGTTAGCACATCAATTCAAAATAGGTTTTCTTATGTAATAGTTAATTAGGAGGGGACCTAGAAAGAGAATAGAGTTTAATATTTTCTAGATTAAGACAGATCTTTTAGATTGTAAGAGCGACAGCATTATCACTACTCCATCCAAATATACCTTTGTAAGGAGGTAGAATACGTCATGTAGACCAGGTCATTAGGCTTTTAATCCTACTTCCACCTCAGCCATCTGTTGCCTACTTTCATTTCTGCCTGTAAAGCCCAGCGTATAAGTACCTTACATAACTCCAAAAACCAGAGCAGGTACACAGGCCATAAATAAAGACCTGCATTACTTAACTAGGGCTAGTAAGACATACATAATGAATCTTACAATTCTATACAGTACAAAGGATTGTTGTTTCAGCTCCAGTTATTTTTCATACCATTCTTATTTTATACGTGGATGCTGAGTTTGGATTAATAAAAACACCTAAATCTCAACATTAACTTTAGAAAATTGACAAATTTTCCTTCTATATAATTCTAGAATCACTGTTTGGTGTGATTTATTTTTGAAGGAGATCATAAAAAACACTTATTTCCTGAAAAATATGTCTCCCTTCCTTGAGGACTTTTCCTGTTTTTTCTGTCTGCTGTTTCTAATTGGCCCTTAAGCTTCAGAAATCAGTGACACCTGCTGGCAGCAAACAGCTATCCTGGTTCTAAGTAACAGCAACAAAAAGGAAATACCAACTCTCGAGAAGAGAGAAGTATTTGTGCATTGTACACCGTGTTGCTAGACTACACTGGGATCTATTTAAATAACAAATTTCATTTTCACTTAAAAGGGGGGGGGAAGATGTTTATGAGGATAGGTGATATACACATTGGGCACAATCAGGTTACTGCTAATAAAGTTCAAAAAATGTATTGAAGACATAAAGGCCTGTAAATAAAATCATACAGACAGTAACTGAATACACACATATGAGAGAGGTAGGATAAATAGGTAAGTAATTAATGGGACTCTGTAACTTGTAAAGCAGGGTGTCAAGTAATTCACCGTAAATCAAAATTAGTACCATATTAGCCAAGGATGGAAGTTCAAAATGAACGTTTTCTTGTGTCTTGGCAGAAATTGAGTTGGACACAATTAACAATGTAGTTTGTTTATTCTTCTTCTTTTCAACAATGACAACAAAACAGTGGGGGCTTACACTGACATGCACTATGAATGTCTTCCAAATATCACAATATCAGGACTTAATCAAGGTGATCAGCACATACACTAATATACAACCTCTCATCTGATATTTCTTTCAATTTGTCTATATTTCTTATTCCTCTACTCCCCCAATAGACTAAAACACACTGTACACACCATCAGGTGTTATTTTTGTCTTTTACATTTGAGAAAACAACTATAATTTATGTGAATGAATGTATTTCACAGGGATCGATTCGGGGGGGGGGGGGGATTTTCAAAAGCACCTACAGGATTTAGAAGCAAAAATCTCATTGACTTTCAAAAGACTTGTGCTCCTAAATACCTACCACAGCACTTTTGAAAATATCCACTTAAAAGCCCTAAACTGTTGTAGTAGATTGAACTGGACTACCTTTTGTGTTTACCATTGATCTTTATTGTATGTCAAATCTTTCTAATTATCTTTTCAACTACTGATCCTGTGTACTGTCTTCCTTGCTGCCTGTCTGCAGACACATGCCAAATTTAGACTCCACTAGGAAGAAAATTTCTCGAAGACTAGATATAGTTTCCTGCATGTTAAAAGACTTAAAGAAATTTCAAGAAGAAAGGTAACATACTCTCCATAACTGGAGTTAACTGAGATATGTGGTCCCTATTCAGGGCCAGCTCCAGACCCCAGCACGCCAAGTGCGCGCTTGGGGCAGCATTTTGCCGGGAGGGCAGCAGGCGACTCCGGCGGACCTTCCGCAGTCATGCCTGCGGGAGGTCTACTGGAGCCGCGGGACCAGCGGACCTCCCACAGGCATGACTGCAGAGGGTCCGCTGGTCCCGCAGCTCCGGTGGCCCTCCCGAAGGCATGCCTGTGGACGCTCCACCGGAGCCGCGGGACCAGAGGACCCTCCACAGGCACGTCTGCAAGAGGTCCCCCGGAGCCGCGGGACCGGCATGCTTGGGGCGGCCAAATTCCTAGAGCCACCCCTGTCCCTAATTTGTATGTATGCATTCCATGCACCGGAGACTGGAAGATTCTTGGTAGCAGTGTTCATTGGTCCACACCTGCACTCCTCTTCTTCTTATGCTCTGATCTGAGGATATAAGGTATGGACAGGACCACCCAGAGGGGGGAGGGGGCAAGTGGGGCAATTTGCCCCAGGCCTGGGCCCTGCAGGGGCCCCGCAAGCCCTGGCCAAGAATCCCTTTCGTGGCGCGGGGGGGCTAGTGGCTTCTCGGAGATGCTGGTGGCCACCGCACGGAGCTGCGGGATATGCTGCTGCCTGCAGAACAGCCCTTTTCCAGGGGGCTCGATTGGCTGAGCTGCCTGCGGAGCAGGAACCAGGTGCTTCAGACCCGGGCGGAGGTAAGCGGGAGGGAGGCGCTGGCGTGGGGCAGGCTGGTCCTGTCCTGTGCGGCGCTCAGCCACGCCCCAGGCCCTACGAGGAGGTGAGGATGGGCATGGGGACGCTTGGGCTCTGTGCCAGCCCTGCCATGGACTCCCCGCCGGCAAGCCGTGCCACCCAGCTGCGCTCCACGTGAGTGCTCCTGCTGGGCACGCCAGGCACGGCGCAGGGCTGGGACGGGGCAGCTCTGTGCCCACAGGGGAGCCAGGGGGCTCCCCGTGCTCTTGCAGCACTGCTAACAGGCAGCTGCTGGGGACGGGGTGGGAGGGGGCAGGCGCTCTGGCTGTGCTCGCAGCGCATCTCCCAGGCAGCGGCAGCTCCGGCTGGAAGGAGCGCTGCGGGTGGCTGGAGAGAGCGCACAGAGCGCGCACCTGGTGGCTGTGGGTGACTCTGGCTGCAGGGGGCGCACAGAGCTGGGGGTGGCTGGAGAGAGCGCACAGAGCGCATCTGGTGGCTGTGGGTGACTCTGGCTACAGGGGGCGCGCAGAGCCGGGGTGGCTGGAGAGGGCGCAGAGCACGTCTGGTGGCTGTGGGTGACTGGCTACAGGGGGCGCGCAGAGCCGGGGTGGCTGGAGAGGGCGCAGAGCGCGTCTGGTGGCTGTGGGTGACTCTGGCTACAGGGGGCGTGCAGAGCTGGGGCGGCTGGAGAGGGCGCAGAGCGTGTCTGGTGGCTGTGGGTGACTCTGGCTGCAGGGGGCGCGCAGAGCCAGGGTGGCTGGAGAGCGTGCAGAGCGCATGCAGTGGTTATGGGTTTGTGACTGGCTGCAGGGGGCGCGCAGAGCCGGGGTGGCTGGAGAGTATGCAGAGCGCACGCAGTGGTTATGGGTGGGTGACTGGCTACAGGGAGTGCGCAGAGCTGGGAACGGAAGTTGGAACAGTGGTGGGGGCATTTAGGAGAATTCTCTGCAATGAGTTTATCAGGCCTCAGCAAGGAAGGGCAAGCCAGTCATTTGGAAATAGTTCCCGCTGTGTCTGGACAATGCTGTGTCCTGATCAATACTTGTCTGGAAAACTTGGCTTGTAAGCACAGCGTTGACTTTTGGAAGCAGAAATTCTCCCCCTCTAGAGGAAACAACCCCTTTGCATTTCTACAGTCCAAAACTCAGTCTTTTTTTTCTTCAAATAGCCCTTAAAAATGTACTGTGGGGGTGAGAGCTTCCCTACGACAACCTTCAGCTTGTGTATCCCAGCGATGTAAGGACTGGCAAACCAGGCTGATTTTAATGGAATCCAGGACAATCTGCAGCCTGACAGACAGGAGACTTCACTGGCCTCTGCACCGTGCTAATGGTCACACAGCGCATTGTGTGGTAACCTAGCGCCGTGTCTGTGTACGTAGCTCTACGGTGAAAACCCAGTTGTGCTGTTAACTTGCAGGGCAATAATTTTCTGCCATAAACCTTAACTCCAGTCAATAATATACCCTTTGGTGTGTCTCTGCACTTGAGTTATATGTACTCAGCTGATTTACAGTAGTAAATACCATGTCCCCCCAATTGACACAGGATCAATAGTTCACATCGGGCAGTAACAGTCCACTTATCATGCAAGTTCTGAGCTCAAATTAGGAGCCCCAGTCACGGACAAAGGCCCATTGTGTTAGGTGCTGTGCAAACACAGAACAAAAAGACGGTCCCTCACGTCCCCACACAGTGGTTCTGAAGTTCACAATCAGCTCTAATGCAAATGCAGAGCGTGAATAAAATGAACTAGCTGGCTGGTTTCAAGAGCTGTGGGGCAAGATAGACTGATTTGAGTTTGAGATTTTGTTTAGTTTTCATTTGCTTTCTTCCTGGCAAACACTGTAGTAACTTGACTGCTGTGTCTACCAGGCGGGCCTGCTTTTAACTGCTGTGGAGAAGTGCTCTAACTGCCACAGCAAAGGGCCCTTTATAAATGCAGAACATAATAATCAGACCTATTACAATTACTACCAGGTGGCAGGGTTGCCCAGAGCGGGGAGCAAGTGGGGCAATTTGCCCCAGACCCCCACGAGAATATAGTATTCTATAGTATTGCAACCTTTTTTTAATGGAAGGGGTCCCCAAAATTGCTTTGCCCCAGGCCCCCTAAATCCTCTGGGCGGCCCTGGGTATGGAGCAGATAACCCCTTCTCTAGTTCCTTCTTTACTGCATTTTAAGTCTTCATAATCCAAAGCAGAAGGGAAGGAGTAGTGGGTAGTGGAATACAGATACGGACCACACATCTCAAAGAACTTCTGTTGTGGAAGGTAGGTGACTTTTCTTCTTCAAGTGCTGGTCCCTATATGTATTCCTGATTAACAGTACTCAAGACAAAGGAGGGTGCAAGATCTCTGTAGTATCAATGACTGTAAGACTTCTGACCTAAATGATGTATCAGCTGAGGAAGCTTGTACCAGGTCATAGTGTCTTGGGAAGATAAGAACAGAACTTCATGTGACAGCTTTACATATGTCAAGGAATGGTATTTCCTGAAGCAAAGCTACCAAAGTGGCCTGTGTCATGGTGGAGTGAACCTTCATTCCATAAGGTGGAGGATCATCCGATAACTGGTAACAGAGCAAGATACAGCCTGAAACCCATTTTGATAGCCTCTGTGAAGATATTGATTGCACTTTCATGTGTTCTGTTAGGGCCATAGCAGTCTAGGCGATCTTCTAGAGCATTTTGATCTCTGACGATAGAACACCTATGTCTGATGTATGTCCAGGGAATGGAGTTTCTGGTCCTCAGTGGTAGTATGAAGCTTAGCGGAAAAACACAGGTTACATGTACAGTATGATTCAAGTGATGTCATTACCTCCCAAGAAGACTTTCCCATCAGCAGCCAAACATCTAGGCAGGGAAAGACTGTCAAACTATGCACTGGAAGTGTGCGGCTGCTACTGAAAGTATTTTAATAAATACTCTGGGCACTGCTGCCAGTCCAAAGGGAAGCGAAGCACCCTGTATTGATAATGGTTCGCACCTATCATGAACTTCAGGAACCACCTGTGGGATGGGAGGATGTCTATGTGGAAATAGGCATCCTTCATGTTGAGAGCTGTAAACCATTCATTTCTGTTTAGGGATGGGATTATCAGGGCCAGGGTGACCATCCTGAATCTCAGTCTTCAGATAAAGACATTGAGGTGCTGGAGATCTAATATGGCTCTCAATTCTCCATTCTTCTTGGGGATTAGGAAATATTAGTAATAAAATCCCTTTCACCAATGCTGAGGTGGTACTGGTTCTATGGCTCCACATACAAGTAGGGGGTCTATTTCCAATAGAGTAGTTCCTGAAAAGGGCTGGGGAAGGAGGTTTCGGAGGGAGAGGGGAGAGAACCTCTATGGTATACCTGAAATGAATAGTGTTGAGGATACATCCATCCACTATTATTGTCCTTCATTTTAGGGGAAAACAGCACTAGGCAGCCATCAAATTGGAGAGTGGAAGGATCTGGCATTGGGTAGATATGTGATTCTTGAAGGTCCCATCAAAAGTACTTTTTGACAGGTGGTTGCTGTTTGCAAGACAAAGGAGGAACACTATGCTGGTTTCATCACACTTTCATGGTAGTTCATATACTCTCTGGTGAAAAAAAGGCTGCAAAGTTGGTCTAGGCACATAAAGTTTCCTGTTGATTTTCTCCTGCGTGCTGGGGTGTATATCCCCAGGAAATGGAGGATTGCCCTTTTATTGAATCCAAGGCCTCATCAATCTTTTGATTGAATAAGATGCCCCCTTCAAAGGGTAAATCCTCTATGATGGACTGTCCTTCCCTGGAGATGCCCTTGGATTGAAGCAGGACTCCCTTGCGTAACAATAGGAGCTGCCATTTATCTAGAGGCTATATCGGTCACAGGTACTGTGGCTTAAAGGAAAGATCTGGCTAGAAGTATACCCTCTTCCATCAGGACTTGGAATTGCCCTGTCCTCCTGAGGGAGTTTGTCTTTAAATTCTGCAAAGTTGGAGTAGCTAATGAAATCATACTTTGCAAATAGCACCTGGTGATAGATACCAGTGGTTCTCAAACTTTTGTACTGGTGACCCCTTTCACATAGCAAGCCTATGAGTGTGATCCCCTTTATAAATTAAAAACACGTTTTAATGTATTTAACACCATTATAAATGCTGGAGGCAAAGTGGGGGTTGGGGTGGAGGCTGACAGCTCACAACCCCCCATATGAAACCTTGCAACCCCCTGAGAGGTCCCAACCCCCAGTTTGAGAACCTCTGGACTATACAGAATTGGAGGCTGGTAGATTTCTCCTTAGGAGGTCCAAGTGTTTGGTCTGCTTGTCTGAAGGGGTAGATCTAACATGTTGTTGTCTATTCCTCTCTGTAACAACTTGAACAACCAGAAAATTGGGGGCAGGATGAATCAAAAAAATCTGTTCCCTGTGGAGGAACAAAGTATTTTTGTCTGTCCTCTTAGGAGTAGATGAACATGTCATTGGGACATGCCACACCACTTTGGTTGGCTCTCAGATAGCCTTGCTGACAGAAAGTGCTACCCTTATAAGTCCCATCCTCTCCAAAATATTCAGATGTTTGTGGGATGACTCTTGGACTTTCTTCAAGGGGAACTGGAGGGCATCAGCAGCCCCTTTGAAACAACTCCTGAAACTGCTTGTGATCATCTAATGAAGACAGTTATGCTGGAGCAACTCTCTCACTGGGAGAGAAAGAAAATATACCAGAAGGTGCTGCTGGATCTGGATCTTTTTTTTTTTTTGTCTTCCACTAGGAGCTCCCGGGGAAGTTAAGTCTGATCTCTTGGAGAAGAGAGATGGTGAGATTATCAGTGGTATCGAATGGATTTGGGATAATGCACGTATGTGTCCCATGTTTCCCATTAAGGCCAGCTAGAGGGATCCATCATGAGTTGGGGTGGACACCAAGTTATAGCGTATCGCCCATCCTGAGGATGGGGCTATCCCATTTTATGCAGTTGTGACAGGCCCATAGATTCTGGAGCCTGTATCTCAGCTCATGTTCCTTGAAGGTGGTGATAAGGGTCCTTATCCCATATCAGACTCACCTGAGGAAGAAAATGAGGGCTCCATCTCCAAGGTGATGCTGTTGGAAATGCTGATGAGAAATGACCCCTATTGGTAGAGGGACGAGAAGTCTCTTCCTTAATGTTAGTGAATCAACGGTGTCAGAATCTCCCTTGTAAGAATTGGTTCACATAAGAGGGAAGATTTCATATCTGTCAGGATGATGATGTCTTCCAAAGTGGTGTACCGGTATTTGTCACCATGATGAGTTCTGTTTCTCTGAACTATCATTGTTAGCTCAGAGGAGTGATGATGTATGGGGTAGTCATCTGCACATCGGTGTTGGAGATTGTACTGGCTGAACCTCATGCCTCTCTTTACACTGTAATGGTGATTTTGCTCCTGCCAATGGTACCAAAGCAGAAGCATTCTTAGTCTTTGAAGTCTAGAGTTCAGTACCATGCCTTTAATGGATTTTTGAGCATCCTGGTAACCGGTGTGATGACTGACTCAACTTCGAGGGTGTAGGGGATGCAGCCCTCTCCTTAGAAATAGATCTGGAGGTGAATTTCTCTTGCGTCTTTACAGAGATCTTCTTACCCTTGTAGTCAGCCTGAGATGAAGAGCCCTTGGCTCTACCCTTGCTTGCCCCTGTGTCTGAACTGTGTTGGGCAGTGCATTCCTTGACACCTCAGCCCACTGTTCAGGGGCATCTGCCCAGCCCAGATCCAACCGAGGCCTCAGGCTGCCGCATAAGGTGCTCCCTGAGACTGAACTCTCGTACTTGAAGAGTGCGAAGGAGCTGCAGATACTACACTTAGGGCTAGACTACACTTACCAGCCGGGTCGACGCGGTGAGTTCGACTTCTCGGAGTTCGAACTATCGCATCTAATCTGGACGCGATAGTTAGAACTCCGGAAGCGCCGCGGTCGACTCCGGTACTCCACCACTGCAAAAGGCGGTGGCGGAGTCGACCTTGGAGCCGCGGACTTCGATTCCGCAGCGTCTGGACGGGTGAGTAGTTCGAACTAGGGTACTTCGAATTCAGCTACGCTATTCACGTAGCTGAATTTGCGTACCCTAGTTCGATCCCGCTTCTTAGTGTGGACAAGCCCTTAATGGAGATATGAGCTTCTCCAAGGCAGTAGAGGCACCTCTGGTGGTGGTTGCTGACCACAAAAGAACGCAGGCAGATGATGGGTTTTTGAAGCCTGGAATCCTGGGCATACTCAGAGTCCTGTACCAGGAAGGATGGTGGGAAGGGGCTAAAATCCGACTATGTAAAGCTAACTAAACTATACTAAGCAGAGTTATTTACATATTTACTGTTTGTTAATATTTACAGGAATAATGTTGGAAGATAAGTCAATGGACACTGGAGGGTTCCATCTCAGATCATGTGGCAGTGAGAAGGAGCTGCAGAGGCAGTCAGTCCATACCACCCATTATACTTTCAGATGAGAGCATGAAGAGAAGGGTGCAGGAGAATTGCCTGGAGTCTGGTTGCTGAACAGAACACACAGTCGAAAAGGGACTCTGGGAGCTCCAGTCAGCACTGCTGATCGGGCCATTAAAAGTCCGGTTGGTGCAGGACTCCGCATGGCTCCCAGAAGCGGCGCCATGTCGCTTTACTCCTAGGCAGAGGGATGGCTGGGGGGGCTCTGTGCGCTGCCCCTGCCCGAGCGCCGGCTCCGCAGCTCCCATTGGCTGGGAACTGCAGCCAATGGGAGCTGTGGGGCGGCACCTGTGAATGGAGGCAGCGCACAGAGCTGCCTGCTCACCCCTGCACCTAGGAGCCAAGGGACATGTCACTGCTTCTGGGGAGCCACCTGAGGTAAGCACCGCCTTGAGCACACCTCCTCCCACACCCCAACTCCCTGCTTCAGCCCTGATCCCCCTCCTGCACTCCGAACCTCTCAGCCCCATCCCCCCAGGCTGGAGCCCCATCCTGCACCCCAAACCCCTCATCCCCATCCCCATCCTATAGTCTGCACCCCCAGCCAGAGCCCTCACCCCCGCGGCACCCCAAACCCTTGCCCCAGCCTGGAGTCCCCTCCCGCACCCAAACACCCTCCTGGAGACTGCTCCCCACTCCCCCTCCTGCGCCCAATCCCCTACCCCAGCTCAGATCCCCCTCCTGCACCCCAAACCCATCATCCCCAGCCCCTACCCGAGAGCCTGCACCCCCAGCCGGAGCCCTCACACCTTCCTGCACCCTAACCCCCTGCCCAAGCCAGGAATCCCCTCCCATACCCTGAACCCCTCATTTCGGGCCCCACCCTGGAGCCCGCACCCCAGCTGGAGTCCTCACCCCTTCCCACACACCAACTCCCTGCCCCATCCTGGTGAAAATGAGTGAGTGAGGGTGGGGGAGAGCAAGCAACAGAGGCAGAGGGTATGGCGTGAGTGGGGGGTGGGGCCTTGGAGAAGGGGTGGGGCCTCAGGGGAGGGGCAGGGCAAGATTTTGTGCGATTAGAAAGTTGGCAACCCTAGGGTGCAGGCATAGACTAACGGATACTACTAGCGAGAATCTTCCAGTCCCGGGCACATGGAGTAAATGTGTACCCACAGTGGAATATATAGAGGGACAAACATTTGAAGAGTCAGATTTTACACCAGGATATGTAAGCCTACTTAGTATTTATCTTGAAATCCTTATCAAAATAGTTTGCTGTGGTAAATTATGTTTGATTAAAATACCAATAGATTGTACACCAAAATCAAAGAACCCCAAATGCACAAATAAGAAAACAGTCAAACTTCCTTCAGCATACGAAGGCACTGTACCAACAGCAACAAAAATCCCTCTTCTCCTCAGAACCAAGCCTTCCATGCCACTCCAATGTGTAAGGAAATCTCCCCCAACTCAATCAGCTAGAGTTAGGGTGGCCAACGCATTTATCTTACCTCTGCCACAAGCCAGGCACAGTTTACTCTGCGAAAACTTTTCATCAATCAGAAAACAGTATATTCAAAGGGCAAGTGAATTGTGCCTAAATCAAGAGGGGTGGCACATTTGCTGCACTTCCCTCTTGACCAGGATGTGCTTTATATACCCCAAGCCTATTATGAACTCCAGGAACTTCATTATTTTAAAAGATGACACTGATAACAACATTGCAAGATTTTACTTTGTTAAGTGATCTGAGATATTGATTATTTTAAATGGTGTTAGAGGCCACTGAATTTCATATTCAAGGTAACAACAATACTTCACTATTGTAAGAATTAGCCATTGTAAGGCATGCATCTTTTGTTCTTTGCTGCCCCCTCATGTATTTTCACATGTACTTTACTCCCTGCTCTTCACCAATGATATCACAGAAGCTAGAAAAGACAAAAACCTCTAGATCATCTAGCACATCTCCTTGCAGCATTACACTGTACAGTTCTTTGTCCAGTTAGCTTTAAAAGTTTCAAGTGACAGGATGTTAACCACTTCTTCTGGGAGACTAGTCTATAGTCTACATCATTGTCAGGAAGATTTTCTGATATTCAGAAAGAATGCTCTATATTAATTTCATTCTATTACTCTATTAAGCTTTTCAGATCTATTGCTAGTTTTGATGGAGTGTGTGTGTGTGTGTATATAAAGTGATGGCAAATATATAGAATGGAAAACTATTACACAGTTGTTTTGTAAAAATAGTTTGGTGTCACATTTCAAGGCTGATATCACTTATTCAGTTACTGTGCTCAAGGTTAATAGTCAGTCATATTTTTCAATGAAAGAAAATCATATTGTTTCAAATATTTCCATATTGTCATTTAATTTGGAGCATATTTTTTCTAAAGCTGCTAGGTCATTCCTAGAGATAATGAAGTCTGTAATCCTTAGAGGGAAAGGGCTTTATATTTTCTTAGTCGCAGTTTTTAGCTACTATTAGTGTTTTGTAGAGCCATCTTTCTATTCCATTGCTTACAGTATATAATTTAGTGTGGAGGGACTGTCTATTGCCTAAGAGAGCTGGAATTTGTGGAGGTATGATTCCTAGAACTAGGTATAGTCATACTGTGACTGCTTCTCAATATACTCTCATTACACATTTTCCCACCTAATTTGTTTTAATCTTTCCATTTCTGATTTGCAGCTGTAGCCTTTTCTTTTCTTTTTTAAATTGCAGCTGCTGTCATTTCTGAAAGGGTCTAGTATGTGTGAATGTGGATATTTAGTTTTATTTATTTTTATTATATTAAAACTGCCTATCTCAGGCTCTAAGCAGCCTGATGAACTATTAAGAATAAAACCATAATAATAAAATAAAACAATTGTAAAACACTGGTTGATTCCACCTCACAGCCATTCAGCGATATTAAAAAAAAAAAATCCTTCACCCCTCAGTTCATTCCAAGAAAAGCCTAAACACCATCCTTCAGAAGATCTACTTAAAGAAACCACTAAAGGAGAACAATTGTTTCAGAATATGTCAGACAGTGGAATATTCGATCATCAGTATCAGCTGTGGTTTTTAGTGAATATACCTAAGCATGTTGGACAGTCCCTTTAGAGCCAGATTGTGGGACAAGAACCAGGAGCTACGCTTTCCATGTGAATGTGGACAAAAATAAGTAAATACTCCATATTGAACTGAACAACTACTGCCCATTTTAAAAGCCACCCATTTCTTTCCTCACCTCCAACCATGAAGCAATACTTTCTTTAAAGGGCTCTGGTCAAATGATCCAATGGCCTGGTTGCCATACTCCCTGCGAAACAGTTTGAAATTTTTTATCCATGTGCTACTGTAGAATGAATTCTAGTATCAACTCATTCCAGCTAATGCATTTTTTCTCCTCATATGTGCTTACCTGAAATGAGTATCTATAATTAAAGAACAATTCCTTCTGATCTCAATGAAGAAAATCCATATTACCTTCCTTATTTCCTTTGCACCCCTTCCTCACCTTTTCTTTTTCATCCCTTCCACCATGCTGCCTCTTACACTAGGAACTTCCTTCACATTCTGGCTTCCTCCTTCTTCTCATTCAAATCCTTCCTGAGAATAAAATTTTTCCAGGAAGCCTATCAACCTTAATCTACCACCCAAAGTGCTTATTATTTACTTTAGTGACAATGCATCTTCCAGTCATCTAGCTTATTAGACTTGTGCCTGGTGCCCTCAGGTTCCTGCTGGCAGTGTTAGCAGTGCTGTCTGTACTGCTGTGATGAGTCTTCCACTTGCCTGCTGGTCTGAATGTCTAGAGCAGCAAGAGCAGCACTGACAAGAAGACTTTCCAGCAGCAAGGAAGCCAGACAGTCAGCACTTCAAACACCTCTGCCAAGAGTCCAAGGGGCAAGGTGGCGCCACAAAAGGATTGCTTTTTAAAATTGTTGCGAGAAAGAATGATACAAGCATTTTTCCTGCCTTTCTCCCTAGGTGCATTGCTTTGGTGTAACATGCATTACCGTGATTTTATATGGCTTAGGAAGATATCTATGCAAACTTCTGTGCTTAGTCATGAAGGTCTGTTACTATAGAAACAACAATAATATCAAATACAACATTATGTCTAGGGATGGGCAAACCAGTTCAGGCAAAATACCATCCAGCTGCAACCCTTACTCATTAGACAAAGTGAATCCTAATCCTTTTCATGGTTTGCAGTGATTTAATACTTTTCCCAGCCTTTGAAGTCTTTTGGCCTCTCAGATCCGACCACCCTAATATGTAGGTTGGGCATGGCAGATCTGGTGGCCTTTCTGGTGCAGCATGTTAACATTACATGAAATTAAACTACCCCTACACTTCACTGCTCTCTACTGCTGCTCCCTTTAAATTTCCTGGCACAGAAAAGTTTTCTAGTTAAATTGCACCCTGAGTGCACCTCATACCTTATAGGCATTCAAACCTCAAATGATGTACTACTTCTGACATGCACATTGCACTCCGGGGATTAAGTAAAGGGAAGTCTCCAGATCAGTGGAAAATTGAAAGAGCGCACTAGTGGCATCCAGCAGAGAGTATCCTGGATCCTGCTGTTTGGGCAGCTATTCCTGCTGGAGGAAAGAAATTGGCACAAGGGCTTCCCTGGTAGGGGAGCTTATAAGGCACTGGCTTGTGTGTGCGCGCATGTGCATGTACAACCTCTCTTTATGGTATCATCACATTGTGGGATGCAATCCAGACCAGAGAGAGGTTGTGCCACTGCTTGGCCCATAACCCAGGGAGCCTCACAATGCTTTGCTATTGTAGTTCCTAACCTGTGCCTTCACAAACAGCCAAACAACATGTCGGTCACACCCTGAGTGTCTGTGTATAGCTGCAGCCTGCCAGCAACACTCCAGTCACAATCTGGCTTCCAGAAGCCTTGATTACCACCTGTAGGGTAACCCCAACACACACCCAGTCTTCAATATTCCCCAAAAATATGTGTTCTGTCCAGCCCTCTCCGGGGCAGTTCAGATATTAGAGATCTGTTGCCCCTGTAAGGGGTTAATATACAACAGTTTGCTACTTTAATTAGAGTTACCAAACAATTAAGCTTAAATACAACATTGGATTAGTTTTGATTAAAAATACAACTTTTTTTTTTACTATAAAGAGATAGATTTTAAGTGAGTACAGTTATAAGGTATTAAAGTCAGAAATGGTTACAAGAGAAATAAAGATAAAACACTTTCTAGTAACTAAAACTTAAACTAGATGTTGTTCAAGGTAAAATCTTTACCACGTGTTCCCAGCAACATTGCTAACCAAATTCTCAGGTCAGGATGCCCTCCTAAAGTCAAAGGGCTGGTTTCTTTGTCATCTTAGGTTAAAGAGATAGGGAGAGAAAGAAAGAAAGAAAGAATACCTGGGGTGTTTTTTGTCCTTCACTTTTAATCCAGTCACCCTTTGAAATGCATTTTCCTAAGGGTTACCCCTAGATAAAGTGCCTTCCCACTGTGAGGCTGGAGACATGAAATCTCATGGTGAAAGAGTTTCCACTTTGTTGTTGTTTAAATGTTGTTTAAAATGCAGATTGATCTGTTCCTACCCTCCTTCTGTTGCCAAAGAATGACCACTTGACTGGTGTTTATGTAACCCACACACCTCCTGGGTGTAGTGTTCTGTCCTATCTAGTGGCATCGAGAACACATACAGAGAGAGAGAGATAGATTAATGAGTTTGCTCTACAGCCTTAGCTAACAGGCTTATGGCTTTTAGCTCATGCGATAGAGACTCATGCACTAAGCTACAAAGGCTCCAGGTTCGATCCCACCCACAGATGACTGGGGTCTGTGGGCGTTACATTTGCCAATCAACTTTGATGACACCTGGCTAGAGGAGTTAGTTTGTCCTTTGTCTGTGAGGAACAGGTTCACTCCCTCTCAGGACTTCTCGGTTAAATAAATCTAAGTCATAATTTCCGCTTATGTTCATAACTTTACATATAATGTTGTTACACACATTTCACCATCTTATTGACCAGTGAGTTATTAGTTTTCAAATGATACCTCAACAAGGCATATTTTGTGCAAAGATTATTATAGCAGCGTGTAGGGTGTGAATATAGGAGTGCTTTCAGTCACAGTTATCAGATATTTTTTTTTATTATTAGGAATTTTTCTGTGCTACAGACTTTCTGAATCCTTGAATCTATGGGAAGGGGCCAAAATTTCTGAAAAAAAAAAAAAAAGAACCTGAAGCCTATCTCCTTTAAAGGCAATAGAGTCTGGATAATCAAAGTGTGAAAAATGGGGAAGTCCTGCAATTAAAAATAAGCAGACTAGCCATCAATAATATAAATGGCTCATGGCTGCTAGCATAAAACCAACCCCCAATATTATCTCTTCAGAGAATGCATTAACAAAGGGTTATGGTTACAGTTGTCATGGGGAACAGTTACAATTAATGAGAGATCTATGCAGCTAGTTTTTTTCTCATTTGTTTAATTACCATGCATTTAAGAATTATTATAAAAGAATCTTAATTGTGGATGATTTTCAACGTGTAAATAAGTGGATTTTAAAAAGCCTAAAAGTGAAAAGCTGTCAAATCAAACTCTGATCCACATTTGTTAAGCAGGAAGCACAGCTGTGCATAACTTGTCATGAAATCAAGAAGTGAGGTGAGCACTTGCAGCATCAGTGAACATCAGGCTGACTTCCAAGTGCTATGGAGGAATTTAGACTTTATGGAGGAAACCATACAGGACACAGCAATTTTACATTATTTCAACCCTAAACCATGTCAAACTTAGTGATTTTGGCTGAGTTTCACTTCAAGTATCAGGATTCACTCAAACTCAACGAGTATGCAACTCAACGAGTATGAACCCATCTGAACAAAACAAGCAAACAAAAAATGTTGAACAGGAAACTTAGGCTCCTAAGTCACTTATGTACTTTTGAAAACTTTCCACTAACTATGCTGGGTACTAAATCATACCCAGACATTGCCTCAGTGCCTGTAGAACTCCACTTTCCAATTAGTAGGTCAATTTGTTGCCTGTGCCCTCTACTACATTTCAGTGCATCAATTTACCAATATACCCGATAGTCACATATGGATACACGCAGAAGAAATGGAGGACAAAAGACCATGGTTTATTGACATTTCCACTATCTCAAAAACAAAGTTTTGGAATGAACTCACATTAACGCCAAGGATATATCTATATCTAGATATCCATGTCTAATATGACATATCACTGGAAAGAATTAATTTGCTATTTGTGGTAAAAATTAGCCAAAACCTTATTTATAAAATAAACTTATGGATGTAAAAGAATATATTGTTTTTATTTCAAAAGAGCCAGACATTTTTGAATTACATTTTGATTTTATAAATAATTATTCAGTTTCAGAAGACCATTATACTTTCACTTTGTGATTATATTAATCTCTCTTACCTGTTATAGTTGCTTTGTTGATGGATGGTTGGTTACACATGGGTGACCGTCTGACAATGGGAAAAAAAGGCATAAATGTATCAAGTTTGTATATTAGTGCAGTCTTTAAACTATTTGTTTGAAAACACTTTTATTTGAGAGATTATTTTGGGTTGGAATGTATAGAAACTGACAAAAATAGTTCATTCGGCATACATACAGAGGTGAATAGAACTCACAAATGAACCTCATATTATTTCACAGCTTGCGCTGAGTCAGGGCCCAAATGTGCTTTCGCTGAACAGTGAGAAATTACGAAGCAGTAAAAGTAGTGAACAAGCATGAAAGAAACTACAATATTTGGTTACAGAAGGTCCCTTAATAAAGAGAATATTTCCAAAACAATCTAAAATATTGTTGAGTTTTCAATTGCTATTGTGCAGTATTTTCAGCCATTTTTCATTTGCTACACATAAAATCTGCCCCTTAGAGTTTTATTCTGCAGATCTTCTTTCATGCTTTCTCCGGTAACTGGGATGACTATGGCGGCAGATTTTCTGACTTGATACACACAAGGAACAGAAATGTCCCCTAACTCACCTACTAGGGATACCCTCAGTGTGGAGGAGTCTCCAGCAGGCACAGGGTTAACAGAACCAACTTCCCCCCAGCACAGGGATCATGTGGGTAGAAGGGAGGATGGAGAGAGGAAGGGACAGAAGAAAGGAAGGAACAGAGAGTTGTGCACTCCAGTAATGGTCTACCAAGAGACCATATGCCAGCTGGTGCCAGTTAGACCAGCCCCCAGGCTGTTCTAAAATGAGCCAGAGCTGGGGAAGAAGATTAATAAGCTGTAAATAGCTCTCTGACAAGCTCCACATTTTGCTGTATCCAGTGAAATCTGGGAATCTGCCCTATATCAGAAATTGCTTAGAAAGAGTATATTTTAACTGTTGTATTTCTACAAACCATAACTAGTACAAACCCCCAAAGTCCTCAGAGAGATCCTACAAACCTTATTAAATACTATAAAACCTTGATTCATTCCCTTAGCACCCTCCATCCTGTGCACTGAATGAGGCAGGGCTCCTACAGAAAAATTATGTGACCCTGTAATTAGAGACTGAAGATTATTGTAACGTGTATGCACCAAGATAAAATAAAAGTACAAAGGGGAAGGAACAGGCAACCTTAATTCTAGTATTTCCCAATTTTGAATGCTGACTATACAACCAATATATGATTTGTTAATTTAGTTTTTTTAAATCTAATATAATATAAATTGTGTGAAAATTCCTACTGCATACAATAAAATAGACCAGTCATATTGGTATTACTTTGATATTAAATTGGTACTAATATGAAGCTTTTAGAATACAATTTAAATGGACAGCATTCTAAAAGGAAACTGTTTAGCGTCAAATCCCTCACATTGGGATACTACAGCATAGAGGAATGTCCCCTGGCTGGGTGATGGCAGTAGCCCACCTTGCTGAAAAGTTGCACTGAATATTACATAATAAGGTCCCATGAATCAACAGTATGTAGGAGAGGGAGAATTCTGAATTCAAACTAGGCAAACAGAGCTCACTTAGCCTCTTCTGGCAAGTCTGTCGAGGAGAAGAAAAACTCTCATTTCAAATCTGAGCAATCCAAGCTCACTAGCCTTGAAAGGCAAGCAGACTCGGGTGGAATCACTGATACCTGTTCCTAGAAGGCCAGCTGGCTATGCCATGGCATTCCCATGAGCTGGACAGGGTAGACTGGCCTAACAAGCCATTACATTTGAAACTCACTTATTATAGAAACAGTACAAATTGTCATATGAATTTTACCCAGGGTTAACAAATGGAAATGGATTTGGGATAATGGCTAAACATATACGCATTGTGAGCCGGGATGTGAGAAGTCTATTTGCTCTAGGCCCGACTGAACTAGTAGTGGAGGAGTTAAATTACCAGTTCCCTTGCTGTAATACAGGAGACATATTAAGAAGATAAGAACGGCCGTACCAGGTCAGACCAAAGGTCCATCTAGCCCAGTATCTGTCTACCAACAGTGGCCAATGCCAGGTGCCCCAGAGGGAGTGAACCTAACAGGCAATGATCAAGTGATCTCTCTCCTGCCATCCATCTCCATCCTCTGACGAACAGAGGCTAGGGACACCATTCTTACCCATCCTGGCTAATAGCCATTTATGGACTTAGCCACCATGAATTTATCCAGTTCCCTTTTAAACATTGTTATAGTCCTACCCTTCACAACATCCTCAGGTAAGGAGTTCCACAAGTTGACTGTGCGCTGCATGAAGAAGAACTTCCTTTTATTTGTTTTAAACCTGCTGCCTATTAATTTCATTTGGTGACCCCTAGTTCTTGTATTATGGGAATAAGTAAATAACTTTTCCTTATCCACTTTCTCAACATCACTCAAGATTTTATATACCTCTGTCATATCCCCCCTTAGTCTTCTCTTTTCCAAGCTGAAGAGTCCTAGCCTCTTTAATCTTTCCTCGTATGGGACACTCTCCAAACCCCTAATCATTTTAGTTGCCCTTTTCTGAACCTTTTCTAGTGCTAGAATATCTTTTTTGAGGTGAGGAGACCACATCTGTACACAGTATTCGAGATGTGGGCGTACCATGGATTTATATAAGGGCAATAATATATTCTCAGTCTTATTCTCTATCCCCTTTTTAATGATTCTTAACATCCTGTTTGCTTTTTTGACTGCCTCAGCACACTGCGTGGAGATCTTCAGAGAACTATCCACGATGACTCCAAGATCTTTTTCCTGACTCATTGTAGCTAAATTAGCCCCCATCATATTGTATGTATAGTTGGGGTTATTTTTTCCAATGTGCATTACTTTACAATGTGCATTACCTTTATTGAGAGGGTACAGGGGAGTTGACAGTCGGAAAATACTTTGAATGTTCAAGTGGAGAAGTGAAACACAGAGGTGGGTTTGCTTTAGTGGTGAACAAGAAAAAGTTACTTTAGTGAACAGCTGGAAACTGGCATTTGAACAGATTGTCATAGCAAGGTTTACTGCTGCCTGCAACAAACTATGCATAGCTGTGACCTGCTGTTATGCACCAGCAAAAGAAGCAGAAGAGAAAGAGCAGGATGGATTTTATCAACAGCCAGACAGCATTGTCAATGAGATTCCTGATTATGATATGAGTCTAATAATGGGAGCTATGAATGCAAAGGTTGGTAGCAGACATAGTAAGCTAATGAATAGCGTTGGACCAAAGAGCACTGGTCCATGTTAAAGTCTACAGAAGTGCAGAGTGTGGCAGTGATCATGAATCACTAATGAGAAAGTTTAAGATTAGGTTTAAGTCCAGGAAAAAGATGGGCACTATTGGCACCAAATTTGTTGTTGATAAGTTAAAGGATAGCTCTGCAAGGAAGGGATACAAGGTGGCACTTGGAGGGCATTTCAGGCCATTAATTTGTGATTGTGGAGACATTCATCATAGACTTCATGTGATAGAAAACACAGTGGGTGAAATTATTGGAAAGCATAAGCAAATAAGGAAAAGCTGAACAAGTAATGAAACACGAACATTACAGGAAAGGTGTAAACAAGCCAAGACTGCCGGGAAAGCGGAAGAATTAAAAGCATAATGCAAAGCCGTTAAGATATTACAAAGAATGGACAAGCAAAAGTTTTCAAAAGAGGAGGCTCAAGGAGGCTCAACATGAGAAGGCATCACGAAAACAAAATATGAAAACAATATACAAAAAGCTAAGGTTGTATGGCAACACAACCAAGCCAATAACGCAAGCAATAAAAAGGCTACTGGTGGATTGACAACAAATGCCAGAAAGATGTTGGAAGTAGGGAAGAAGCCTTTTGACAAATAGCTGAACCTTATAGTTCATCCAGATGCAAGCATTCTAGATATGCTAGATGATCAGGGCAGCGTGCAAGACAGAATACAGACCAGCACTGAACTACCATTAGAAAAAGAGAAAGAGGAGTGAAGCAGTTAAAAAATGGGGAAGTTGCAGGAATACACAATATAACAGCTGAGCTGCTAAAAGCCAGCAAGACACGTGCTATCCAAGTACTAGAAAAAATATACAAGAAGGTATTGGAACAAGAGGAGATAGCAGATGCCTGGCTAAAGGCAATACTTGAACCAACTTTGAAGAAAGGAGATCCTGGTGATCCAAATAATTATAGAGGCATAGGCTTATTGTCAGTACAGGGAAAAATCATGACAAAACTACACCAACAGAGTAAGGCCAATTTTAGAGGAAGTAGTGGTGAGAAAATACAGCAGCTTCAGACCAGGCAAATATTGCACTAATCAGATACTCAAGCTCCAACAGTTGATGGAAAAAAAGCAAGAATGGGGATTAAAGATGTTTGCTGTTTTCATTGACTTCAGTCACGCTTTTTTATTTAATTTGGAGGGAAGCATTAGAGAAAGGAGCAAAATCATATGAAGTTCCAGATAATATGATTGCAATTATAAAAGCTCTGCACAAAGAATCAGGCAGTGCCATAACAACTGGTGGAAAATTTAGCAACTGGTTCAAGTCAAAGTTTGCTGTAAGACAAGGGGGCATGGAAGCATCGTTGCTTTTCATCTATTCTTAAACTGAATATTAAGAATGTTAGATGAGTCAGAGGGTTGACATTGGATAATCTAGAGTTAAGCTCCTCAATTTATGCAGATTATGTACAACTGGCAGATACATCTGAATTAATTATGATAATCTTTGCTACCTTGTAAAATTGGTGGAGTTGACTTGGACTTACAATAAGCGCCAAGATGAAGTGATTGCATTTTGGAATAGGGACAATAAATGTACTAGTGATGAAGTCATAAAACAAGTACAACAAGGAGTCTGGTGGCACCTTAAAGATTAACAGATTTATTTGGGCATAACCTTTCGTGGGTAAAAAACCTCACTTCTTCAGATGCCTGGAGAAATCTCACTATGGAGTGATAAAAACATTACGTTTGGTACCAAAGTGAAAATGTATCAAACTAGTGTACTAACTATATTACTCTATGGATGGAAGCAGCTGCATTAAATGAAACAGACATCAGAAGGCCGGAGGTAGTAGAGAAAAAGGGCAGGTGTAAAATGCAACGATTTTAAGACAAACGAAGACATTAGAAGGAGAGTAGGATGTGAAATTAGGGTATAGGATTGGCTACAACTGAAAATATTATGATGATAGCGACACTGCAGAAGACCAACAGTGATATGATGCCAGAGACCTGTTGTTAATTGAGACCACATTTCTGTAGCAATGTTGGAAAAAAATGTTGGATGTGTTATTTCAGTTATATAATTAGACTTCAATAGATACGTTAATACTCGATTACCGTATATTTTCAGACAAAGATTTCACTGTCCTGGACTGAATAGGCAGAATTTTAGGGTCAGATCCTGCTAGAGAGTTGCCATGTGTGTAGTGGTTCACACACTTGGATACAGTTGCAGGATCCCTTACACATGACTAATTTGATGCAAGTCACAGATATTAGAAGTTACTTCCAAGTTTAAATAATCACATTGTAAGTAAGGTACTGGAAGAGAAAATGATGGCTGTTGGCTTCGTTTTAATGTTTAACACTGTTATTTCAAAATATTAATAGAAAATTAACTGGTCCTATCATTTGATATCATTTGGGGCTTTTACAAGTCTAACAGCACAGGATGCACTCTGAAATCTAAAGACATTGCCCTGAGTTTTAACATTTAATAAGCACCACTCCAAAAAGTTCAGAGGGGAAAAGAGTCTGCACTCACTTGTTGGGTGCCCGATCTGGTAAGTTGGTTAATGCAGCAAAATTATTCCGTACAGTACGCAGGCTGGCCAGCACCTGGAACAAAGAAAGATGTTTCATTCTAAATTCTTGCATGTGATACTGATTTATTGCAACTCTGCTATGTTAAAGGCAAAAGAAAAACACATTACAAATGGATTATAAAAAGTTTCCAGGCTTGCTTTAATGTCTGAAGACTGAACATTATTTAACAATAAATCTTTTGTAAAACAAGAACAACAGTTTATTGCTTTTCCCCCTTCACTAAACAACTCATTATTTGTTTAAAGACAGACTTATTTGAAGAGGAGGAAAGTTTTTCACAGAATGCAATTTAACTCTCCAAAATGACCAAAAAATAATTCATGTTTTGAGAAGAATGGCCCACTAATACCTAGCACTCCATAAATAAAAATGATTACATGATTTTCCATTTGCACAGCAGCAGGCTTTTACATTTTACATCCAGTTTGAAAAAAATGTAGTGAAAAAAGTTACCAAATTCATATGCCTTGCCTATATGAACACTAACACATATGTGTGTAGGAAATGCTAGATCTGAATATAAACAAAGGATAATGTCTAGATTATGGGCACACATGGACTAGAATGGGGCATGGACAACAAAAATTAGAAGAAAAGATTTGCTGCTTTTAAAGAAAGAAAAAAAGAATAATCAAAAGAGAAAATACTAGATAGAATTGAGAAAAAAAGACTATGAAGATATTGTAGAAAGACAGGGTGAGCTGGAAGTGGGAAGGGAAAAAAGGACTAAAGGAAAAGAGAGAAGGTAAAAATAAGGAAAGATACGTGCTTGGCTTTATAGTGAATTTATATTTAACTTTTATAACCTTCTATTCTACTCTTCTAGCAGATATCCTATGTATCCTGTCTGTGGAGGAGGGGAAGAAGGGGAAGGGATGTGGTGGCTAGCTGTATTTTGAGTAACTATGCTAAAATGGCTAGATATTTATCTTGGACATATAATTACATTATTGATTATCTCTAGGGGACAGATTCTGGCTGCTCCTGTGCAAGTGGTGAGGATGAGGGGAGGGAACATGGAGCCCTTTCCTAGTTGTGCAAGGGACAGCCAAAATCCCACTCTTTGAACTCCTTAAGTGGAAAGTGTAGCAGATCACAGCACTGTGAATATTGCTTGACACATCCAAAAGGCTACCACTTCTTTCTCAAACCGTGCACTAGGACGACTAGGTGATGTTCTGAGAACAATGATAGTGCAGGAGATGCATGCTACACTCCCAGAAAGGTGCTTCTCTATGTGCTCCCCTCAGTCCCTGCCAAAGCATTCTACAGCACCCTGCAGGCAGATTGCTTCTGGCATCTGCTGCAAATGCACCAGATCACCAAACACACCCATACAGTGGCTACCAGGAGTCGGCAACCTTTCAGAAGTGGTGTGCCGTGTCTTCATTTATTCACTCTAATTTAAAGTTCTGCATGCCAGGAATACATTTTAACATTTTTAAAAGGTCTCTTTCTATAAGTCTGTAATATACAATTAAACTATTGTTGTATGTAAAGTAAATAAGGTTTTTAAAACATTTAAGAAGCTTCATTTAAAATTAAATTAAAATGCAGAGCCCCCCAGACCGGTGGCCAGGACCTGGGCATCGTGAGTGCCACTGAAAATCAGCTCACGTGCTGCCTTTGGCACGCATGCCTTAGGTTGCCTACCCCTGGGCTACAGGTTTAAAAGTAACAATACATTAGTTATTAGCTACAGTGAATTCTAGAGTTAAATAATTTTAATTCTCTTATTTGCTAATTATCTAAAAATATTTATAGTTCTGGCTTTTCTGTTTGTTTTTCCTTCCAAGGGGAATATTCCCCTGTATAAAAAATTACCCTTGTGTGTAAGTGTTTGTAGGATTGAGGCCTACAGGGGAAACCAATTAATAAAACGTAACCTCTCCCTTCTAAGTGAACACACCTCTGCTACACAAGATTTAATCACTGAATATAACTGTTGTTCATTTCAAAATCAAAGCATAGGCAAATGTGTGATCATGCAAGGAATGAAATCCACTATGCCTATTTTTAATGTATCATGCTAGACTACTACAGAAATAGATCAGACCTAACTTTTAAAATAATTCCAAAGTTATTTTATTTTTAAAACTGGAATGCATAGAATAAGTTAATTACAATAGTTTCATTACATTAAAATATGAAAAAACAAACAAATATCCTACTAATAATGATATATTATTTATTGTTATAGCATCCCTGTTCTGGTAAAAACAGTAAAATATTATTAGGTATGGGCCAGATTATGCACTACACGGCATAGTATTCTGTTCTACCTCCAATAAAAAAATAAGTGGTTGGTAGGCTTTGGCCTTTACTGACTACCTTTAATAACAATTGAGCTACCATCACCAAGTGGTTTAGAGTCACATGAAACAAAGCCTTCTGCAAAACTGAAGCAATTAAGGAAGACTAGAAATAAACTCAGATCTGTTCCAAATTATATCACCCAATTTCAGCAGTGATGACTACATTAACTAAAATTTATTGCTGTGTTATTTGCATAATGAAATGTATCTAACAAGAAAAAAAGAGCTCTTTCTGAGGAACATATTACAAAGGTAAGTGGGGGGATGTGTGACTGGGATGATGTGTGTAGCTTATATAAAGTGCCCAATTCCAGAATCTTTATTAAGGCCCCAATCCTGCAAGCTGATCTGCCTGGGTAGACCCCTGTGCCCTCTCAGAGCCCTAGTGATGTCAACAGTGCTCTGCATAAACGCAAGGGTTTGCATGTTCAAATCCTTTTGCAGGATGAGGGCCTACATTTTTATTCAATCCTTAACTCAGGCAAAGTTCCCCTTTAAAGCCAACAGGTGTTTTGTCCCAGTACAAAAAATCAGTCAACCTAACCTAGTCTGTCTGCTTACTGTTTTCCTAGGGAGCTCACAACCTGTCTTATTTGAATGTTATATAGTATGATTAAGATTGGCATAAAGATGTATAGAAATAGTAAATTTGATAATGCATCAACTCTTTTCCAGTCCTAAGGTGGAAGTTTTCCTTACTGGGCCAATTTTTCTCCAGATATAACTCAATTCAAGTTAATAGAGTTACAGCTATAGATAACTTGGCCGTGTGTGTGTGTGTTGGATTGGATTCTTGTTGGGGGCTTAATAGGACTAGGAGGAATATTGCAATATTTTCTGTTGCTATTTCAGCTGTAATTCCTTGTGTTCAGTTATTGTGGGAAAGCATTTGCAATTTGGCAATCTGACAATGGTCAGGCTCAGTCTTTTCTCCTCCAATAAAAGGAGAATAGAGAAAACCTTATCGCCAACTCTCAAGACTTTCACCCAGTGCCCTGTCAGCTGCATGGTTTCAGAGTATCAGCTTTTATGGTGGGTCATGAATGACAAGATGATCTCTAATGCAGGTAGGTGCCAATCCAGTCCTGACAGACCAATTTGGATCCCAGGTAAACACTGTACTATTGATTAGCTCACTCAAGTTCTCATAACTATATTTTATTAATATTCATTTTGTGACACAGAGACATAGACTTTAAGGTCAGAAGGGACCAATATGATTGTCTAGTCTGACCTCCTGCACAACACAGGCCGCAGAATCTCGCCCACCCACTCCCACAACTAACCCTTAACCTATGTCTGAGCCACTGAAGTCCTCAAATCATGGTTTAAAGACTTCAAGGTGCAGAGAATCCTCCAGCAAGTGACCCAGGCCCCACGCTGCAGAGGAAGGCGAACCCCCCCCCCCAGGGCCTCTGCCAATCTGCCCTGGAGGAAAATTCCTTCCTGACACTAAATATGGCAATCAGCTAAACCCTGAGCATGTGGGCAAAACTCATCAGCCAGACACCCAGGAAAGAATTCTCTGTAGTAACTCAGTTCCCACCCCATCTAACATCCCATCACAGACCACTGGGCATATTTACCGCTAATAGTCAAAGACCAATTAATTGCCAAAATTAGGCTATCCCATCATACCATCCCCCCCATAAATTTATCAAGCTTAGTCTTGAAGCCAGATATGTCTTTTGCCCCCACTGCTCCCTTTGGAAGGCTGTACCAGAACTTTACTCCTCTGATGATTAGAAACCTTCGTCTAATTTCAAGTCTAAACTTCCTGATGGCCAGTTTATATCCATTTCTTCTTATGTCCACATTGGTACTGAGTTTAAAAAATTCCTCTCCCTCCCTGGTATTTATCCCTCTGATATATTCATAAGAGCAATCATAACTCCCCTCAACTTCTTTTGGTTAAGCTAAACAAGCCGAGCTCTTTGAGTCTCCTTTCATAAGACAGGTTTTCCATTCTTTGGATCATCCTAGTAGCCCTTCTCTGTACCTGTTCCAGTTTGAATTCATGCTTCTTAAACACGGGAGATCAGAACTGCATACAGTATTCCAGATGAGGTCTCACCAGTGCCTTGTATAACGGTACTAACACCTCCTTATCTCTACTAGAAATATCTCGCCTAATGCATCCGAAGACCACATTAGCTTTTTTCACGGCCATATCACATTGGCGGATCATAGTCATCCTGTGATCAACCAATACTCTGAGGTCCTTCTCCTCCTCTGTTACTTCTAACTGATGAGTCCCTAGCTTATAATAAAAATTATTGTTATTAATCTCTAAATGCATGACCTTGCACTTTACCTATTAAATTTCATCCTATTACTATTACTCCAGTTTACAAGGTCATCCAGATCTTCCTGTATGATATCCCGGTCCTTCTCTGTATTGACAATATCTCCCAGCTTTGTGTCATCTGCAAACTTTATTTGCACATTCCCACTTTTTGTGCTAAGGTCAGTAATAAAAAGATTAAATAAGATTGGTCCCAAAATCAATCCCTGAGGAACTCCACTAGTAACCTCCCTCTAGCCTGATAGTTCACCTTTCAGTATGATGCATTGTAGTCTTCCCTTTAACCAGTTCCTTATTCACCTTTCAATTTTCATATTGATCCCCATCTTTTCCAATTTAACAAATAATTCCCATTGTGAAACCGTATAAAATGCCTTACTGAAATTGAGGTAAATTAGATCAACTGTGTTTCCTCTATCTAAAAAATCTGTTACCTTCTCAAAGAAGGAGATCAGGTTGGTTTGGCATGATCTACCTTTTGTAAAATCATGTTGTATTTTGTCCCAATTACCATTGGCCTCAATGTCCTTAACTACTTTCTCCTTCAAAATTTTTCCAAGACCTTGCATATTACAGATGTCAAACTAACAGGCCTGTAGTTATCCAGATCAAATTTTTTCCTTTCTTAAAAATAGGAACTAAGTTAGCAATTCTCCAGTCATACGGTACAACCCCTGAGTTTACAGATTCATTAAAAATTCTTGCTAATGGGCTTGCAATTTCATGTGCCAGTTCCTTTAATATTCTTGGATGAAGATTATCTGGGCCCCCCGATTTAGTCCCATTAAACTATTCGAGTTTGGCTTCTACCTCGGATGTGGTAATATCTACCTCCATATCCTCATTCCCATTTATCATCCTGCCACTACCCCTAAGCTCCTCACTAGCCTCATTAAAGACTGAGGCAAAGTATTTGTTTAGATATTGGGCCATGCCTAGATTATCCTTAACCTCCACTCCATCCTCAGTGTTTAGCGATCCCACTTCTTCTTTCTTTGTTTTTTTCTTATTTATATGGCTATAGAACCCTTTACTATTGGTTTTAATTCCCTTTGCCAGGTCCAGCTCTACACGGCTTTTGGCCTATCTCACTTTATCCCTACATGTTCTGACCTCAATAAGGTAGCTTTCCTTGCTGATCCCTCCCATCTTCCACTCCTTGTAGGCTTTCTGCTTTTTCTTAATCACCTCTCTGAGATGCTTGCTCATCCAGCTTGGTTTACAACTCCTGCCTCAGAATTTTTTCCCCTTTCTTGGGATGCAGGCTTCTGATAGTTTCTGCAACTTTGACTTGAAGTAATTCCAGGCCTCCTCCGCTTTTAGCTCCACAGGTTCTTCAGTCCAATCCAGTTCCCTAACTAATTTCATTAATTCTTTAAAGTTAGCCCTTTTGAAATAAAAAACCCTAGTCACAGATCTATTTTTGTTTATCTTTCCATTTAGTTTGAACTGAATTAGCTCATGATCGCTCAAACCAAGGTTGTCCCCTACAACTGTTTCTTCTATGAGGTCCTCACTATTCACCAAAACCAAATCTAAAATGGCATCCCCTCTTGTTGGTTCAGCAACTACTTGGTGAAGGAATCCATCAGCTATCGCATCCAGGAAAATCTGAGCCCTATTATTATTACTAGCACTTGTCCTCCAGTCTATATCTGGGGGAGTTAAAGTCTCCCATGATCACACAATTCCCATTAGTATTTACTTCATTAAAAAAATTAAAAAGGTCTCTATCGATATCCAAATCAGATTCTAGGGGAGGCTCTAGTAGCTTTCTTCCCCAATGTGATTTTTGCATAGACACACTCTCTCTTATCCATTCCATCACTTCTTATTTCTTTACAATCTGCCTCATCATTGATATACAATGCTACTCCACCACCTTTACCTTTATTTCTGTCTTTCCTAAACAGCACATACCCTTCAATACCTATACTCAAGTCATGACTACTATTCCACCATGTTTCTGTTATCCCTATAATATCTGGTTTCGCATTCTGCACCAGTAGCTCTGGTTCCTGCATTTTGTTACCTAGGCTCTTCGCATTAAAGTACAAACATCTTAATTTTTGCCGTTTGGCTTCACTGACATTCTTTACCCGATTAGGCACAGACATTCTACCACCAGTATCACCTATTAGTCTGGTATCTACACTACCCTTCCTTCTTATGTCCATTCTCCTACCCATGGCTGTATCCTTTCTTACTTTGTTTTCTTCCCCCTCAACGTTAAAATCTGGCGTGGAGATTACCTGGACATCTCCCAACCATCTTCCCCAAATTCCTAGTTTAAAGTTCTCTTAATCAGTTGCGCCAGCCTCCATCTTAGAAGTCTATTTCCCTCCCTAATCAGGTGAAGTCCATCCCGAGAGAACAATCCTCTGTCCATGAATGCCTCCCAGTGACAGCAAGCGTTGTGGAACGCTCAAGAGCATGACAAGACACGTAGGCGTCCTGGTCATCCACTGCGCCCTGCCCTATCTCCAGCCGTCTCGACTCTTGTCCTGCCACTGGATACAGATAGGAACTGGGAAGAGAGAGTGAGGTTTACGTTGCGCAACTCTCTCTCACTTTAATCCAATTCACACGCAAGTCTCAACATCATATCATATCACATCATATCAAGTCCTGTGGCGATGGGCGAGCGATGAAGCAGCGGGTGTGGATACACTGGGAGTTGTAGCTGCGGACCTGCACACAGGCGGCTCAGGTATAATGGTCGTTCCTCACTGACCAAAGCAGCAGTGGAGCTCGGTGTCTTCTTGAGCGACTGAGCAGCCCTATTAAGGATTGCACTGCTCACCTCCGTAGCATGAGGAGGGGGCTAGAAAAGGTGCCCTAAACATTGCCTGCTTCACCTTACCCTGGCCAGCATACCGCTGCTGGCGGGGATGCCATAAAAGCGGTCGAACAAAAACAAAACTTAGAGTGACACCAATCACCATTGGCACATGGAATGTGCGCACGCTACTGGACAACATCACGGCAGACAGACCGGAGAGAAGAACAGCACTTGTCGCCAGAGAGCTCACACGCTACAACATTGACATTGCAGCCCATAGCGAAACTCGCCTTGCTAATGAAGGACAGCTGTCCGAGTCAGGCGGAGGCTATACATTCTTCTGGAGTGGCCGCAGCAGTGATGAGCGTCGCGAATCTGGAGTTGACTTCGCCATCAAGAATCATCTTGTTCGGAAACTTGCCAGTTCCCCCAAGGGTGCGAATGACTGACTCATGACAATACAGCTTCCGCTTCAAAAAGGAAAACAAGCTACTCTGATCAGCGCATACGCTCCCACAATGACCAACCCAGAGGATGTGAAGGATAAATTCTACGAAGAACTAGATGCTCTGCTATCATCAGTGCACCGCACAGACAAGCTGATCCTGCTTGGCGATTTTAACGCAAGAGTCGGATGCGATGCCGCAGCCTGGGAAGGAGTCATCGGTAAAAATGGAGTGGGAAAGTGTAACAGCAATGGCCTGTTACTGCTGAAAACTTGTGCAGCACATGACCTTCTGATCACCAATACGGTCTTCCGCCTCCCTACCCGTAACAGGACTTCGTGGATGCATCCCCGTTCCAAGCACTGGCATCTGATCGACTATGTCATCATCAGGAGAAGGGACAGACAAGATGTCAGGGTTACAAAAGCTATGTGCGGCACTGACTGTTGGACGGATCACAGGCTCATAGTATCCAAAATGAAGTTCCGTATCATGCCGAAGAGACGACCACAAGGCTGTAAGGCTCTCAAAAGGATCAACGGTCGAAGCTGAAGAATAGCCGCATCACTGAAAATCTAGCGGAAGACCTAGAGAATGAGCTTGCTGATCTTCATATTGAAGATGACGCTGAGAAAGACTGGGAGCGATTCCACAACACTGTCCATACAGCTGCATCTAAGGTATTGGGGCCCTCCACACGCAGACGGCAAGACTGGTTTGACGAAAATGATGCAGAAATCCAGGCCCTACTTGCTGAGAAGCACCGCCTGCATCGTGCATATCAGAACGACCCATCCTCAGCAGCAAAGAAGACCGCCTTTATCAACGCTCACAGAACAGTACAGAACCGACTGCGCAAAATGCGGGACTTGTGGCTGAGCGCCAAAGCAGATGAAATACAGGCATATGCGGACAGGAACGACTATAAGCAGTTCTATGAAGCCCTCAACACACTCTATGGTCCACAGTCTTCTGGGAGCTTTCCCCTCCTGAACTTTGATGGCACTGTGCTCCTTACAGAGAAGACGCAGATTCTCCAGAGATGGGCTGAACATTTTGAAGCAGTTCTCAACTGCCCCTCAGTCATCAATGATGAGGCCATTGACAAGATGCCCCAGGTTGCAGTCAATGACTCCATGGATGCTTCACCAGAAGAGGACGAAGTGAAGAAAGCCATCAACCAGCTGTCAAGTGGCAAAGCCCCAGGGTCAGATGCCATACCAGCAGAGGTGTACAAACTCGGTGGACCCGTGCTGCTACAGAAACTCACTGAGCTGCTTCAGTCCTTCTGGAAGCAGGGATCCATTCCACAAGAATTTAGAGACGCGTCCATCGTGCACCTCTATAAGAGGAAGGGCAATCGCCAGGTATGCGACAATCACTGTGGAATCTCGCTGCTCTCTACAGCAGGGAAAATTCTTGCATGGGTTCTGTTGAACCAATTGATCAGTCACCTGGAGCAGGGCTTACTGCCAGAATCACAGTGCGGCTTCCGCAAGGGACGTGGGACTATTGACATGATCTTCGCTGTGCGTCAGCTACAGGAGAAATGTCAAGAACAGAATCGTGAACTCTACACAACTTTTGTGGACCTCACGAAAGTGTTCGACTCTGTCAGTCGCCAGGGCCTGTGGAGGATCATGTCAAAATTCGGCTGTCCAGACAGATTCATATGAATGGTACGTCAATTTCATCACAGTATGATGGCTCGTGTCCTGGATGACGGTGAAACATCTGAGGCCTTCCCAGTCACCAACGGCGTCAAGCAAGGGTGTGTTTTAGCACCCACTTTGTTCAGCATGATATTCTCTGCCACTCTGACTGATGCCTTTCAACACTGCACTGAAGGAGTAGGCCTGAAGTACAGAACTGACGGGAAACTATTCAATCTGAGGTGACTGCGTGCCATCACCAAGGTGAAGGAAACTGTACTTCGAGACTTTCTCTTTGCCGATGATTGTGCTCTGAATGCTAGCACAGAGCCAGAAATGCAAGCCAGTATGGACAAGTTTTCATCTGCATGCAACAACTTCGGTCTCACCATTAACATCAAGAAGACTGAGGTCATGCACCAGCCAGCTCCCCACGCTCCGTACTCAGAACCGTCCATCACTGTAAATGGACAGAGACTCCAGGCAGTGGACCACTTCACGTACCTGGGCAGTACCCTTTCCCGAGCAGTGTCAGTCGATGATGAAGTAAACTGCAGAATTGCTAAAGCCAGCTCTGCATTTGGCCGATTGCGCTCCAACGTCTGGGAACGTCGAGGGATCAGCCTACCAATGAAGCTGAAGGTCTACCGAGCAGTGGTGCTTCCAACTCTGCTGTATGCCTGTGAGACATGGACTGTCTATCAGAGTCATGCACGAAGGCTCAATCACTTCCACATTTCCTGTCTGCGAAAGCTTCTAAAAATCAGATGGCAGGACAAAGTGCCCAATACTGAAGTCCTTATCAGAGCCAGTCTGCCGTCAGTTCACACACTGCTGATGAGAGCCCAGACCAGATGGGCCGGACATGTCGTGAGAATGTCAGACGAGCGCATTCCTAAACAGCTCTTCTATGGAGAACTCACCCAGGGAAAGTGCTCCCATGGAGGACAAAAGAAGCAGTTCAAGGACACGCTGAATACCTCTCTGAAGTCCCTCGAGATCAACACCGCCACATGGGAAACCCTCGCACTGAACCGTCCAGCATGGCACAGCCTCATTCACACAGGCAGTAATACCTCTGAGGCGAGGTGTACTGCTGAGGCTGAAAGAAAGCATGAGCTGCGCAAGTCCAGAGCTGCCCACACATCATCGACAGTGCCATCACATGTCTGTCCGACGTGTGACAGGATGTTCCACGCCCGAATCGGACTGATCAGTCATCTTCAGACGCAGAGTCCGGTCATCGAACGAATGAGTTGTTGAGGTCTTCATCGACAACGATGGACGAACATCACTGCCTGAGCCATCTGTTGATCATCATGATATTGTCACACCTTTGTTGCCCTTCTCTAGGAAAAGGCAGAATCCCACTGAAGATTACCTGAGACTCGATTTCCTTAAGCATCTTCCCCAGCCTGGCATAGTCTCCCTTGATATGTTCCAGTGAGAATCTAGCTGTATCATTTGTTCCCACATGAAGGACAATCAGGGGATTGTTTCCCGCTCCCGTTAGGATCCTCTTTAGCCTCAAGTCTACATCCCGTATCTTAGCACCGGGCAGACAGCACACCCTTCTGTTCTCTGGATCAGCTCTGGTTACAGGCCTGTCTATTCTTCTCAGTAAGGAGTTCCCAATCACATAGATCTGCCTTTTCCTGGTGATGGTGTGATTCCCTGTTCCCTCTGGCTGCAAGTCCTCTCGATTCATATTCTCCCTTGCAATCCTCCGCAACGCATCCCGTATTCTCCTGGGGCTCATATTTTGTGTTATCTCCATTGACTCTTCCCCTCTTCCTATAGAACTAGCTGCTCTTCTCTTCTTCCTTGCCCTTCCACCGTCAGTGACCACCTGCTGTGTCCCTTTTTCATTTTCCAACTCTGCAAACCTGTTCCTGAGCGTTATTGCTCCTTCACTAGCCCGTCTTTTCCTCTGCCTGGTTCTCTTAGTCACATGCTTCCACTGTCCACTTTTCTCACCCAGCAGTCTCCCTTCAGAGTTCTTTGGTCCTGCTTCCATTTGCAAGTATGAGCTTTTCCCTTCAACCTCCTTGTGTCTTTGCTCCATCATCTGCTCGAACCCCCTTCTAAATGCTACCAGAGTTTCCACCTGCATCTCCAATCCTCTTATCTTTTCTTCCATCAGCTCTATCATGCGACACTTCATGCAGACAAAACTCTTTTCAGGTACCCCCTCCAGGATCATGTACATACTGCAGTTTCCACATCCAGTCATTTTCATTGTGTCTTCCACTGCTTGGGTCACTACCATTGCTGCCTCTGTATCTGCCATAGCCTTCCCACCTAAGTCCTATTAGTCCAGGAAACACAAACCAAACCAAAACACCACCACCCACAGCAAAACAAACCCCCAGCAAGCACTACAACACTGCCAGAACATCCCTTCACTACCCTGTCTGTTCCTCTGCCTTGTTCTCCTAGTCTTCCCCCCAAACTCCCCTTGCAAACTCCCACTCAAACTCCTCTGTTTACAGCTCTGTTTGCTGGCTCCTGTGCTGCATGCACAAACACCATGATAAGAAAATCTGGATGCTCAATCTGAAGGAGGACATTGTTCTTACGTTATTCTACTATGCCTCACCCTTCCGCTCCTCTTTCATCTCCAAACACATACAGCTCCATGGGCTTAGTTCTACCTTTAGATACACAGAGGCACCTCTCAGTCACTTCAGTGAGAGATGCACACATCCACTTGAGAGGAAAATGTGGTCCTAAGAGTTCAGAAATTCACCTCTGAAATACTTAACTATTGATATATCATAAGACACCTATACTGTTAAAATGTATCCATGATTTATATTTGTTATAATTATATTTGAATTGATATTTTGTAAAACATCATAAAACCTGGTTACAAGAATCAAAACTAAATAATTAATATCTGTGATTGTGTAAGTGAACATATTCTGTGGAGAATTATTATATATAAAAATACCTGCACATAAAGAGCTGAAAGTGGCTAGTAAACTGTGGATGACAGAGTACACTGACATTTTAACAGCAGGAGATCATAGTTTTGTCCTGTTGATGGAACAATAGCACTATGGCTTGATACAATAGTTGAGGAGAAATTAAACTAGGTTATTTTGTAGTTTATGTAACTGCTTTTTACTACACAATCAGGAGTAAACCAATAAAAAAGAGCTATAGGTAACATCTGTGGCAGAATCAGTTTGTTGACAATGTTTTTTTCTTTTCCTTCCCCGAATCAAGCAAGAAATCTGATTTCAAGATAAGAGACAGGAAACAATGGGTGTGACCCTGGGGCCCTTCAAATGTAAACTGTAACATCACCTGAAAATTAGATTACTTATCTTATTACTTCATATGTATATATGGTGAGTTGTGCCTACCTGAGCAAATGGTGTCACAATCAAGTCATCTCCATGTCTGGAAAATAAACAAAATTATAAATTAGATGTTATTGATGACTATTCTCATTGAAGCTACTTTAAAAAAAATCAGGACATAAATTAAGGCTTATAAATTACTTTAGTTAACCTCAGTCTTATTCCTCAGCATCCATTCATCCCAGCTGCTTTAAAAATGTCTCTGAAAGGAAAACATTTAGCAGTTGTCCAATCATGCGGTGTCTTTATGGGACCGCTGGAGAACCAGTTGATTTTTACGCTGCTTGTTGGACAGATGAACACAGACAGACAGACAGGATGAATCAGCAAAGATCACATTCCCAAACTTCCATTTCCACCCCCTTCTTTGAAACTAAATGAAATCTCTTTCATATAAGAGTTAACCAGGCATGCCTATGTGTCTGGTAGCACCCACAATTAGTTTTGGTGGAGGGACACAGCCCACCTAAATATTGAAAGTGATTTGCATTAAGTGTTACTAACAGATTATAATTTGTGAGCATTGGACAAGCTAGTAACTGCAAATGACTGGGGACTACATCACAGACTAATAAAAACCTAGTTAAACTTTTAAACTGACTCACATATCTGAAGTTATATGGGAGTGTTACTTAACGTGTGCTGTTGCTGTAGCAACCGCACCCACACCATGCTAGGTGATGTAGGCACAAGGTGTCATAATGATGTGTCTTAGTGGAGGAGGGAGGGAAAGGGGGTTATCATCTCTTCAGTAACGAAAACTTCTTGTTAGAGGAAACTGGGTTATGGTCTAAAGTAAATCCCACTTCCCTGATGAATAAAATGTCAAAATTACACATAAACTACCACATATAGTCATGGCCTGTGTGCGATATTTTGCATTTAGTTACCAGAGGTACTGAGTAACCACAGGGTGAAGAAACTTGGAGGGCTGATGTATACATACAGTTTATCCATTCTTTAATTACATTTTCAAAAAAAACTGTGACTGATAATGAATATACTGTAATTAACTCATGACAGATATATACATAGTCCGATAAGTCATCATTTGAAATATTTTTCCCCAAATATGCTCCAATAACTATATATAAACTGCTGCGTGGTCTATGAACAATTTGTCCAACATTACATTTATGGAATAAGGGCTCTAATCCTAGTTACCTGGCACCCATGTTCTTTTCAGAAAAAATAATAATGCTAGTTTTATCCAACTAGCTGGAGCTAGGAGTTTCTAATTATTATTTTTAAAATAAGGCAAAGAGAACAGTCATTAAAAGCCAGAAAATGATTCACAAAGAAATAATTTAATAAGAATTTGTTTTTAATATGCCTGATTTATTGTGCAATAGATATGTCATAGGTTATAGATTGCAGCTTTAGCACCTGAAATCATTCATCCAAAATTGTTACTGACCGTTTGTACTTTAATGTGCTTAAAATTTTAAACCTATTTTCAATAAGGGAGCTTTCCTTCCACTGGGAAAATTTAAGTATATATGAGAGAAAGAGGGAGTGTGTTTAAAAGGGGACTTTTCATATTAATAAAAAGGTCACTTCTAAGGAACTTTTATGATTAAAATAGAAATTTAACTGGCATTTGATTTGTTAGAAAGTGATTGTTATTATTTAGATAGTGCCCACAAGATAGCAGGTGATTTATAGGTGTTGCAACATCGTGGTCCCAAAAAGCTCTGAATATAAGCAGATAGGCCCAGATCAAATAGAAATTAGGAGCCCAAATACCTTTGAAGTTCTGAGATATTGCAACAAAGGATGGGGAATAGGATGAAAAAAAAATTAAGTGAGTGACCAGTGATGTCTAGCATACACTTTACTAGTTGCTTTTATTGTCATCACCTGTGTTAATATTTATGTGAATGGAAGAGTAGGTTTTAAGGGGGAAGAAGTGTGTATTTTAAGGGCGGGGAGGGTCTTGCAGAAGTAGGTGAAGGCATGGCTGACATGGTCAGGGAAGGAGCTGGCAAACCTCTTAAGGGGTCTAATTTATTTAACAAAAGGCCAAATGTGGTATGCAAACAAGACTTTACCCCAGCATCCTAGCTAGGGGCAAGTGGGGATGAGTTCACTCTAATCTGTCTGCCCTACCTAAGTCCATCCACTTCCTCTGTCTTAGGCTCTTTACCAGTAAGGCCCTCTTGACCTGGGATGAGCCCCTGGAGCCATGCATCTTGCCATCACCTGGAAGAGGGTTCCTTTTCTGGGTTCAAGGTCCCCACAGAGGTCAAACCATAGCAACTCTTCTATGAAACAGCATATAGTTCCTGTTGTTGTCTGATAATCAGACAGGTCTCCCTAAGGGCTTGGCACTCATAGCTCTTCCTTCCTTTTCAGAACATTCTGTGTCTTGGAGCACTCTTCTTAGGTTCCCTTTCCTGCTGAGCTCCCTAACCAACAGAGGCTGCCCTAGCTATAGGCAGACTTGGATGGAGATTTCTGTGATGGATGAGGCTGGCAGGATGGATGAAACCAGATGAGGTTCTGAAGAGCAGGATGGAACCAACTCATGGATGGAACCATCTGAGGTTCTGAAAAGCAGGAAATGGCTGCCAGCTGGGCTGCCAGGGAAGCACTCCCACCCCTTCCCCAGCTGCTCCTCACCCTCTGGATGGGCAAGATTGTAGCTGCGGCTCAAGGCTGCTCCTTGGCAGTACTTCAAGCATGGCTGTGGCTTTGGCCATAAGTGTCACTACCTGCCCGGCTCCATGTCAGCACTTAGCTCACACCTTCCACTCCACACCTGGCCTCCACAAGCCAGGCTACTCAGGCAGTCATTGGCGCCTGCCTTGGCCCCAGCTTCCATCCTGGACTTGCACTGCGGCTGGTCCTTCAACTCCAGTGTCCACGGCTCCCAGCAAGCAGCTCATTCAGAATGGTGCAGGTGGCAGACTGTGGGGGAGCAGGTGTGGCTGCTGTGCTGCATGGCAGGTGCAGTCTGTGGGTGTGAAGAGCCAGGCATGGGTGTGGACGGGGGTGCACAGGTGCTGGTAACTGGGCAGGTGGTGAGGGCTGGGGCCAGGCAGGGAACTGGGTAGTGCAGGGGCCAAGGTGTTGGGCTGAGCTGGGCGTGGGGCCAGGGTGAGGGTGCAGGGACCAGGGTGCACGGACCCTCCACTCTGTCCTGTGAGAAGGAGCTTGCTACCCCCTATGCAAGAGGGATCAGCTTCCCCAGTTCAGGTAGTTTTGTAGAGAGAGGGGGCACCACAGTGCCTGTTAACCGGGGCCCTATGGGCTGGGAGCTGCCCTTGTTGGTGCCCAGATCCTGTTATGGTTGAGCTGAGCAGTTCCAAGGGTGCTGAGCTGAGGCTTGCCCCGCTTTGAGGCTCAGGGAGCAGGTGTCAATCTGTCTGGATAGGACAACTGGGAAAGGTGGCCCCCACTGGGGAGCAAGTCTTGGCTTCTTGCAGGGCCTTTCATCCTGGCTTGGCTCAGTCCTTCCAGGTGTCGGACTGTTCCCATCCCAGAGGGTCTGTCACTGGGCCCAGCAGCCTCTAAAGCCCTAGGCCGGGGTCTGCCCTGACAGTTTCTGACCTAACTGCACAAGTTTCTTGGGGGCATTGCGGCAGCAGGGGAGGCTCTGAGGGTCTGTCACAAACTATTAGGAGGCGAAGAGGTGAGCAGACTGTCTTGAAGAGCCTGTGCTAACCAGCTCTCTTGAGGAGTCCCTCTCCTCAGGCGCTCCCTGTCTTCTGGAACCTCCTAACTGAGCCCTCATAACCCTTTATTAGACCGAGGTGTTCCTTAGCTAATTAACTGCCACTAGGCAATTAAGTACTCACAGGTAGGTCTGGGTTGGCTCATTCTCTTTAGCAGAGCCTGACACAGGTAGGCTGAATGCCTGACCCACTCAGAAGGCCAGTTACTCTGTGACAATCACCATCCTCTTAATAACAACCCTTAACATAGTTAAAGACTGTTGTCATGTCCCTGCTCAGTCTTCTTTTCTCAAGACTAAACATGCCCAGTCTTTCTCATTTCCATTCATTGTTGTCGATGAGCTATGTAACGTTCTTTAGTGACAGAGCGAAACAACATTTCATAAGGATGCACTGTGGCAAGGTCTCTGCTTGTGAATCCCCCTTTTCCTTCGCTCCCCCACGCTACTATTTGGGATCTCTCTTGCAGGGCTACACTCTCGTCTATATCTAGCCTACATACAGATGATGCTTCTCACACCTCCAGACTAGGGGAAGTCGTGTTATTTGCTGCTGTGGCAGAGCTCTGACCTTGCTCCCGTGGGTCCTGCGCTTCTAGGCAGTTTATGCTAGCCTCAGTGGCTCACTGTGACCCTCCATGTAGCCCTTCTCTCTCTAGGGCCAGGGTTACAGTCTACTGAGCCCTTTTCATCATAGGCTGCAAGGAGATTGGTGAGAGAACTCCCACAGTCTCTGTTCAGCCTCCTGTCCTGACAGGTACCTGACTTCCCCTTCCAGGAGCTGTTCCTGTCGTGGTGGGTTGGGGGGAACCCGGGCCCGCCCTCTACTCCGGGTTCCAGCCCAGGGACCCTAATGGTAGCAGTTGGCAGCCAACCTTTCACTGCCAGAGTTGCTACATTTCCCTGGGCCACTTCCCCACAGCTCTCCTGCTTCTCCCTTCTTCACTCTTACCTTAGGGCTCCTTTAACGATGGTTTGAGGGTGTCTTCAGTAACCAGCCCTTCAGCTGCACTTCCTCTCCCCTGGCTCTCCTCTGCCTGACTGGAGTGAGCCCTTTTTATAGTATCAGCAGGGCCTTAATTAGAGTCAGGTGGTCACATTAACTGAATGGCCTCACCTGATTCGTTACAGGTTAATTAGAGTCAGGTGTTCTCATTAGCCTGGAGTAGCCCCTGCTCTGGTCAGTCAGGGAACAGAAAACTGTTAATCCAGTGGCCAGTATATCTGCCTTCAGCTATTCTGCTGTACCCAACTGGCCTGGGTCTATCACACTGCATAATAGCTTGCTCACCTCCTCTTCAATAAAACCTTCTTGCTTGTTTGGCCTTTTAACTGTCTGTGCATCAGCTGGAATCCCTGAATTTTCAAGCAAGTCACTCTCCTGTCTGTCTGATGTCAATCCAATCTATCTGCCACTTGGGTCAAAAGCATATAAACAGCTGCGCATGTCCATAAAAATAAGCCCAAGCAGCATGTTTTTTGAAGGGTCTGATCCTCAATGGGACCCAGTCACTGGGTGCAGAGGCCCTATCATAAAATCAATATCTAAGGAGTTCTTATTAATCTATCCTGATCCCCACCCTTGGTGAAGCTGAGTCATGGAAACAAAAGAGTTAGTTATAAAAGTTATCTAAGGTAGTGGTGAGTGGTCAGTAATGTCCCCAACATTTCAAGTCACTGCTGCCTCTACCCAAAATTGGAAGGGGAATTAGGAGATGCATCCTCTTCCTACTGCCAAAAGCTCCAGTCCTCTCATGGGTAAGGCTAAGATTTTGTCATGTTTATTTTTAGTAAAAGCCATGGACAGGTCTCAGGCAATAAACAAAAATTCACAGAAGCCATGACCTGTCTGTGACTTTTGCTGCTGTGGCTCCATGGTTTCCCCCACCACCATGGTGGCTGGGAGCTGTGGGGTTCCCCCTCCAACCACGGCGGCTGGAAGTGACCATATTTCCAAAGAGAAAACGGGACACCCCAGCTGTTTGCCCGAGGCGTCCCCCTCCCCTTGCGCAAGGCTGTTGATGGAACTTTGCCCGGTGGTTCCTGTCACTTGTCGCTGCTGTTGCCGGAACCCTGCGAGGGCCCCACTGGCTGTCACCTCCAACCCCTGGGGCTGCAGCAGAAATTGTCAGGGAGGTCTCTGGAAGTAATGGATTCTGTGATTTCCATGACCTCCATGACATAAATGTAGCCTTACTCATGGGTAACAAATATTCAGAGTGCCTCCCATACCTTACAAGTGGAAAATACTTCAAATTTCTACTACTCAGCTACCAAAATTCCTGGCTTCCCAAACTACCACCTGTCTTCCATAATGTAGTTATGAGCTGTCAATATAAAAATCAGCAACACATTAAAAATTTCAGGGCAGCTCAAAATACATAATCTTTGAAGTGTGGAGCTGCAAGGGATCTCAAGAGATCATCAAGTCCAGGTGCCGAGGTAGGAACAAGTAAACCTAGACCATCCCTGACAGGTATTTGTCCAACCTGTTCTTAAAAATTTCTAGTGATGGGGATTCCACAACTTCCCTTGGAAGCTTGTTCCAGTGTTTAACTACTTTTATAAAGTTTTTCCAAATATCTAAACTTAGTCTCCCTTGCTGCAGATGTAGCTTATTTGTTGTCCCACCTTCAGCGGACATAGAGGACAACTGATCACTATTCTTTTTCTAACAGCCCTTTACATATTTGAAGACTGTTATCAGGTGTCCTCTCGCTCTTTTTTTCTCAAGAATAAACATGCCCAGTTTTTTTAACCTTTCTTCATAAGTCAGGTTCTTTCAACCTTTTATCATTTTTGTTGTTGTTCTCTGAATTTGTCCACATCTTTCCTAAAGTGTGTCACCGAGAATTGGACACAGTACTCTTGCTGAGGCCCCACCAGTGCCTAGCAGAGTGGGACAGTTACCTCCCAGGTCTTAAATATGATGCTCCTGTTATTACATCCCAGAATGAGGTTAACTTTTTTGTAATTGCATCACATATTCAGCTCATATTTAATTTGTGATCCACTACAACTCCCAGATCCTTTTCTGCAGTATTACCATCTAGCCAGTTATTCCCCATTTTGTGGTCGTGCATTTGATTTTTTCCTCCCTGCGTGTAGTACTTTGTTGATTTCAGATCAATTATCCAATTTGTCAAGGTTCTTTGGCATTCTAATCCTGTCCTCCAAAGTGCAAACAACCTCAACTCCATTGGCAAATTTTACAAGTGTATTCTCCACTCTGTTATCCAAGTCATTAATGAAAATATTGAACAATACCAGACCCAGGACTGATCCCCGTGAGACTTCACTAGACACATCCTCCCATTTTGACAGCAAACCATTGATCAGCTACTCTTTAAGTATTGTCTTTCAACCAGTTGTACACCCACCTTATAGTAATTTCATCTAGATTGCATTTCCCTAGATTGCTTATCAGAATGTCTTGTGGGACTGTGTCAAAAGCCTTGTTAAAATCAAGATATATCACGTCTACTGCTTCTCCCCATCTCCTATGCTAGTAGCCCTGTCAGAAAAGGAAGTACTGTATCCTTTCATGTATCATAAAGTCTCCTTTTTACTAAAAATTATGAAAAAAAATAGGAGCACAGGTGAGGGAATCCCACTCCCAGAGCATTCCAAGTACTTCCTAGAATCCAATGAGACCTCCGGCATAGATGTACTCAAGGGATTGGACTGTAACATGGTTTGGAGTCAATAGGGGGTTAAACTAAAGACAGCCCTTTCATGGCATTGTCTGGTCTGCTGGAAAGGCACCTGGATCTCTCATGAAGGTTAACCCTGCCTCAGGAAGCATTAGCTACTGCAGCATCCCCTGCACTATTGTTATGACTCAGTTGCAGAGGACTCAGCCAATCACAGCAAGTCATGCTGCCAGGTAGCAGCAGGGGCTGGAGCAGCAGCAGCAGCATAGAAAGGCAGCCCCTCATGCACTATCTACTGTGCAATCATAGAATCATAGAATCATAGAATTCAAGATCAGAAGGGACCATTATGATCATCTAGTCTGACCTCCTGCAAGATGCAGGCCACATAAGCCGATCCCCCCACTCCTTTAGCAAGCGACCCCTGCCCCATGCTTCGGAGGAAGGCGAAAAACCTCCAGGGCCACAGCCAATCTACCCTGGAGGAAAATTCCTTCCCGACCCCAAATATGGCGGTCAGCTGAACCCCGAGCATGCGGGCAAGACTCTCCAGCCATACCCTCTGGAAAAAGGTTAAGAATATCATATCATTGACCCATTGTACTATTTACCAGTATGGCACTTAATTAACCTATTGACTAAGCCCGGTATCCTATCATACCATCTCCTCCATAAACTTATCTAGCTTAATCTTAAAGTCATGGAGGTCCTTCGCCCCCACTGTTTCCCTCGGTAGGCTGTTCCAGTATTGCACTCCCCTGATAGTTGGAAACCTTCATCTAATTTCAAGCCTAAATTTCCTGACTGACAATTTATATCCGTTTGTCCTCGTGTCCACATTAGCACTGAGCTGAAATAATTCCTCTCCTTCCCTGGTATTTATCCCTCTGATATATTTATATATGCTGCTGGAGCTTCTTTTTCATACAGATCTTCAGACTTTGTGGGATTCAAAAGCTGTGCTTCCTGCTCATTCCATGCCCCATCCCTCTCCTCCCAAAGGAACAAATGCCAGCATATTTGAGAATTTGAATACTTTTTCCATGAGAGAGGATGATTTAGCCTTCTCCGGTGGCGGGGTTTTTTGTTTTTACTTCCTTCTACTATTTGAGTTCTTGATGCATTGTATTTCACTCAGCTGTGGAGGAATGCGGCAGCACTTTGCTCTTTAGAGTCGACATTATTACATATTCGTTTAATCAACTAAAACTAATCAGGTATTTAATTTTCACATTTCAAAAGCTCCTTCAGTTAAGTATTGCAATTATTTTGATAAAAGTGTATTACTGAGAGCTCAAGTACCAAAGCTTGCACAAAGCAAAGTAATCTACTAGCACACTGTGGGCCAGACCCACTGACAGAAAAATCAGCCTGTGTTGTGGGCAACCCCTCAATCCCCCATTCTGCCAGGGACCTGGATCTGGCTAGGCTTGTCCACAAAATGGGCAGGAATGGCCAGAGAGAGGGTGTCTCTAAAGCACCAGGGAGATGAAGTGATTAATTACAGCATCTCTCTCTTGGGAGTGGGCAATGATATCACATGTTGGTCATACCACAGGGGTGAATCTTTACGTGAGTACAAGTTGCCCTCCATTCCATATGTGGGGGATGACTCAAGCCCTGTATCTTTGGATCTCATCTTAACAAAAATTAGGAAGTCAAACAAAACAAACAAAGATCCTTTTCATGCAAAACTGCAAAGCATATATGATTTCCTATTGACCTACAGGGTACTGCTGTGTATTAAAACACAACAACCTACAGTTATCCTGCTGTTTCCCTTTCAGGTGGTATGGAGGCTGGTAGCGGAAACTGTCAGAATTCTGGTTAGCCTGGTGTCCCTCATCTATTTCCAGAAAGCAGAAAGAAGAAACATAAGCCATGTAGAGTACAACACAAGCTTCTAAACGTAGACAATGTTGTTAACCTTTAAGGCTGGGAGAAATGGTTCGGGTCACTATTAGCATGACACAATTCAGCAGAATCCATGTTTACTCACTGGGATATCGGTATCTATCTGTTAATCTCTTTCTATGGAAGTCAGATATGAAAGTAGGTATGTAAAGAATAATTTTCTACTAGCACCAGAAATTTGAAAATATTAGCTTAATTTGAAAAAAGACTATTCACAGAATAATTACTAGCAGGTGACTGTGAACTTCACAAAACATGGGAAAAAATTTGCAAAACCAGAATTGAACAATTTTCATACACTTCCATTTATTTCTCATAATTTAGATTTTTGCATGCAAAAAGGTGTGGTGGCAAATTTTGCAAAAGCCACTGACGGAGCACTTGGACACATTTAATAATAATTATAATTGAATTTGAAAAGTGTCTCCATGCTGAGGTATTCAGGGTGGTCAACATTTACTAAAATTTAGTGGCAAAAAACTACATTAAGGTAAAAAGTTAAGGTTGCTTGATGGTATGTCGTCCCTGTGCAGAATGTTAACCTGAGCAAAACTTAAGCTCCTGAAAACCAGGAAATTCAGTTACAGTTGTCCATAAAATCTTAACTCTGCCTTATTTTAGCAATGCCCTGGTACACGTCATTAACACACATAACTCTACTCTGCCAACCCCACAGTCACTGAAATGTACAAGCTCTTCACCTCCTTTTACAACCTATTCACTCTCACCCACAGGTTTCCATCTAACACTACTCAAGGACAAAATGGGGAAAAAAATGTTCTCCACGGCACACCACCTTCCCTCTGTTCCTCTGGAGCTGGCAATAGTCAATGGAATTATTTACATCACTCCAGGAGCAGTCATTGTGTTAGGCGTACCCATGTTAGGCACACCAAATTTCAAAGCCATCTGAATAACCATTAAGTGTTAGAGCACTTAGAGTTGAGCTTGAAAGCATATAAAATGGTGGGAATTGGAACCCTCTAGCCATTTTTCTTTATTGGTGCAGAAAGAATGTACAGAATGTACATTTTCTTAAATATTGTTTTCAGTTAGGGTCTCCTGAAGATTTAGTGGGTGCTGTGCATTGCCTTGGGTAAAACTCAACAGACAAACTATTTTGACCTACATCAATAGTTTGATCTCTAGCTCTGGGCAAACAAGGTGCCTAGAAACTTTTTGTAAAATGCTTATTTTGGGGCAGCTTATATCTTTGCAGCCTCTTGGTCAAATTATCTCAAAGTTAGGGCACTAAACCCTACCCTGCATTCGACCGAGGCACACCAAATTTCAAAGGAATCCAACTAAGCCTGTTTTTATGGAGGTCCTAGAATGGTCAACCTTTAAACAGAAGTTGTGACTCAACCTGAACTATAGTGGCACTGCCACCCTACTATAATATAGAATAATTACAGACATAGTGAAACAGAAAAAAGAAACCCAGACAAACTATTCTATAAAACCAAGTAATGTAGAATTGTTTAACAAAATGGGCATAAGAAAATTGGATGCATACAGGACTGACAGAATACAACTGGAAACAAACAGTGTTTTCAGATTATTTTTACAATGGTGTGATATAGGTCAAGATAGACATTCATAAGGTGAGAGTCTCACATACACCCTTGGGACCACCACAGCAGTTAAAATGTCATCCTCCTGAAATATGAGTGTGAGCCTGCCAGGATGGAACTCCTGAGGAGGTGTCATGAATGAGGTCTCACTTCATTAAAGGCTGTTACCACCGAAGGGGCCAGAATAAAATTGATTCACCATCCTACAGACAGATAACATAAAGAACACAAGATGGCATAATATGCAATGATAACAGCTCAATCCTGTGAGCAGACAGGCTCTTGTATTTTGTACAGTTTCAAGTGGTGGAGAAGACCTGCTGAGAGCCCTAGCTAAGGGTACATCTAGACTATGAGTTAGGGGTTTGATTCCCATATCCCATAGGCATACTCGTGCAGCTCTCATCTACTCATTTAGATATGATCAGGCCATGAGCTTTCATGCAGACAGTGAACAGCCTGGGGGATGGAACTTTGAGGGAAAATCACATTACTTCCTTCAGTGATTTGAACACACACATAAGAAAGAATATAGTAAGTAACAATATTGGCCCACATTTTCAAATATGTGAGTGCAAACAGGTGGGTTTGGAAATGTGGTTTCTAATGTATCCAGTTAAAATCCCAGTTAATTTTCACAAATGTATACAATATATGGTGAGATAATACATTAAGAGCATCTTGAAATTCTATATCCCTTTAAAGCAGAGTATTACACTGGTATACAGCTGAAACACCCAGTTATCTCCCCAGGGTTTGTACTGGATGAGAAGGCCAAGCAGCCAGCTGGCATTCTCTTCATGGTGCTCTATGGCTGGAAAATACTTTCATAAAAGGGTGGAGCCAGGCAGTAGGCTTTGAAAAGGCTGTGCTCAATGTTATTAACCTTGGGGAACTGGCATCCTTTGACTGTGCTCTGGGGCTGGGAACTTAGACTGTTGGATAAATGGGGTGACAGGCTGATAAAATTGGCCAATTTTTAAATGCTGCATATCACTGTAAGGTATTTTTCAGCATATGTTTCTTATATTAAAATTTATCAAACAACAAAATATAGGGAAAAATGTCATTTGCCCTGTAGATGTGCTTGGACTCTGAGCTTATACTGTTTACACACAAAAAATTGCACAATATATGAAAGGCCACTACTGAATATTATTATAGTCTTCAGGATGAACCAAAAAAAATCTCTTACAACCCCATCCTCACTGTGTACTTCTATATTTGGATTAAACATGACATCCACCCACCTCTCTTTATGAGACTGGTTCGGACATGGTATGAAGCCTGTGGATGCAGGGTTAGAGAAGACAGTCTGTAAGCCCTACGGTTTTGTTGTGCATATACACCAGACAATAACAGTAGCAAGAACGAAACCCATGAGTACTGCACGTGAAGTAACATTGCTTGAGTACCCCATGCCTAGACTTTGTGATGTCTGCTCTGTTAAAACCTTATAGGACTTGATGAAGCCTTTGGAAAGAACTATACATGTATGATCGGCATGGTCTAGCGAAATACCGACTACTCAGGATCAGGTTCTAGCTACAATGATGGTCAAAACTGGAATCTGAGTCCAAACTGTGTTATGATATCACAATGTAAACTGAATTATCACATAATGATGCCATTCCAGCAGAGTCTGAGCTCAAAGGATAGAGAGCAGAAAAAAGGGTGGGCTTCTCCATGTGCCTGGCACTATCATGCCATCTGCACTTGGGGAATGACCCGACTGAGTCTCAGATTTATGTGCTGGCTTCACAATTCTAATTTTATTGAGTTCACAGTGCTTTGGGTGACTATATCAGAGGTGTACAGAATTTAATTCATATCGGCTTTTTCCCCTCCCCCCTTTTTAACCATTTCCTTAACTTTGGTAGTCAAGAAAAAGTACATGAATATAAAATAGGTAGGTTCAAAGGAAACAAACCAAAGGACATACCATTTCAGACTTCTCATCTTTTAGAGAATGAATTCCAGGGTTAATACAAAACTATCGTCGATGCAAGCACGCAAGAAGCTTTTTGTGCCCTAAGGGATGAAATATGAACTAATGTTTCGTCTGGATTGATAGTAAAGTTAACTCAGTCCCTGTGCATATCAGGTGACCACTGAGCTGGAAGCTGGACAAAGATGTTTCCCAATGTGCATTAAGTTTTCAGTTTTAAGAGGGCTATCTCTCCACCCCGCTCCACCCTGAGGCTGTGCACTCACACACACCTCCCATTATTGCATTAGCAGGAGCTATGCAGCAAGCCAGGAGATGACTGTTATGATTAATTGAACTCTCAATTTAGAATCTTTTTATTGTAACATGCTTCCTGCAACAGCATTAATTTTGTCTGAAGAGAAGGTTTAGGAACTCAGTTTCCTTTGCTAAGTATAGTATTAGTAAGTAACTTGTTTTAAACATTTAATATTTCCACAACAAAAGAAGAACAGACTCTTTAAAACTATTAAAGGAAGAAGTAGTGTGTTTTGCACTAAAGAATTCTATTTGGAAAACAAATATGTTTTAGTGTTAAGCAATACTACCAGTGATGGTTCTGCATTTTTAATAATATAAAATGAATTCTACTTGTATGTCATAAAGAAAAATATCCAGTATTATATGGTATTGTAAAGACAAGTGAGCAAGACTTAGGGGATCCTGGATTCAAATGCATGAAAAAAAATCCCATGGTCATAAAGAAACACACCCTTTTCTTGCTCAAAAACTAACTGATTGCATAGTCAACAAAGGGAATTAACTCAGCCTTATTTCACAAACCTGTTTGAAAAGGGGATTGTAGTGAGTACTTTGCCTTTGACACCCTGTGAATTTCTGTAAAATATTGCAAGCAATTGGAAATGGCATAGTACTCAGGCACTGGTCTTCATTTTAATTAACTTTTCTGTTATCCTTTGTTTATAACTTTTTAAAAATGGGATATCAGGATTTCTTTAAAATATGGTGTCAAAGTCTAGAGAAAGTTTGAAGCTTAAAGGCGTATCCAATTTAAATATAAAATCTTAAAAACAAAAAAACTGTGTTGCATCTTTTTCTTAAAAGGATATAAATACTTTTCTCTTGCTTTAATAAATAAAATATGCCCGTTTTACTGAAATTCTCCAGAAAAACACTCACATCTGAGTTGAAATTAATCAAATTGATCAAAAGAAAACATATATAGTAGTGGGAATGAAACTTGAGGTTCAGAATGGAATGGTTCTTTTCATCCCTTGTACATATTTATGTCACTCATTCTGAGAGAAGAATCAGGAAATCTGCAATCCAAATTCCTCAGAATCTAAGGAAGCCAATAGTTGTTTCTAATTTTGTTAAAATATAGTGCTAATTCAATTTTTTAATAACTCTGTATTTTTTCCTCTCCTTGAATTTTACAAACACCTTAACATTGAAAATTTTTTGCAGATTATCTTTAAGGAAAATGCTTTTCTTGCATACCCTAAGAACTGACATCATGTTTACTTGCAGTGTATTATTATAAGAGGTAGATTTCAAGTTCTTTCTAGCTCAGAAATATGAGTATAGGCTGTATCATGGGGTAATTTGGCTTTCTGTTCTTGAAAACAATATATAGTTAATTTTTTTAATAGTAAAGGCCCAGATGAAGCTTATATAGTGGCTCAACTGGTTGGCCAACTTTTAATTGTCACTAAGCTTCAAGGAGCTCTCCCTTCATGGGCTTAAACTTGCACCCAATGCAAGTTCTATCTGAACAAATAGTGCAGGATTAAGAACATTTATCTGTGTTTACCTGAAAATGTCCTTTCCTTGAGTAATAAGATGCATAGTTCCACTACAATGGGTATTTCAGCCTGTTTGTAACTTCAGGGCAAACCCAGACCTGTCAGTCATAGGCGGTAGGCGAAAGCCCCACCACCTGAAGTTCTCTCCACTTGAGTCAACTTCCATATCCAATCTACTTTCCTAAATTACAGATTGTGTAAACTATACTTTGGGGGATGAGTGGGGGGAAACACAGTGTTTTCTCCTACTGTGGAACATGGGGATAATTAATCCTGAAAAAATAAACCCAAATATTTGGATATCATTTTCCATCTCTGTCAGATGACAGAAAGACCCTTTTATTTCCAAGGTTGTGAGGATTTTCTGTCTAAGTTAAAGATACAACACTGGGTGTCACCAGACAAAGCACCCAACTTCAAAAACTCAAGTCGTGGAGATAAACAGCAAATGAGAACATCACTTTAATAGAAAAAAATATAGTCGCAGTTTCAACAGGAATTAACTGTATGATCCTTGCAAGGCCCAGAATGAGGACCTTGTCAGAGTAGAATAAGGATAGTCTCTCTAAAAAAGCACAATGTCAGGATTTGTGGAAAATTCTCTTTTCCCAACACATGGAGAACATGAGACTCTGCAGCATAGACACTCTTCTACAGCTGCATGAAGGCCTGACTGCACTTAGTCCTGTGCTCCACTCCATTTAATATGGTAGTTAAAACATGGACCTTGCACCAGCTAATAGAATAAGTTCTGTTTGTTGACTTCTTTCTAGGATCCATGAAAGTATTAATCACACCATCTGACTATCCATTTTTGAATCTGGATGGAGAATTGGTCCTGGATGGAGAACTGGTCTTTGCACTAGCAGATTTCCTCTATGAATTAGAGACGTTGGGAGGTCCACCGCTAGGTTAATGAGTAATGTGAACCACAGCATCTTAAGTCAGAAGGCATAAATAGTATCACTGCTGCTTTCTCTTTCCTAGCTTTTGAATGAGTCTGGGGAGCAGTGGAAAGGCATATAGAACACACCTTGGCCAGTTCTCCAAGAAAATATCTGTCACCTCACATCCTAAGTCCTCACATGAGAGGAGGCTATGGGGATTTTATTTGCTTCCAAATGCAAACAGGTCAATCACTGGACTGCCATGCTAAAAATGAGTGAGGATACTTCCAAGTGGATTATTCGACGAGAAGATGCCAGTTAGACAGTTTGATGTTTTAGGAAGATATCTAATATATTACATTTACTATTTAGCTAACAGTTATTCAGATCATGAGGAGGTGCAGAAAGCAATAAGAAATAAGAGAGAAGCCAGAAAAGGTGATGGAAAATAACCCTTTGGAAAAAGCAATTGCCATCTATATAGCCTCCAAGTGAGCAGCATAGCAAGCAATCAGAAAAGCCTAGCTTTAGAGAAACTGCATAATGAGTTGAATAACGGCCCTCAACTTACTCAGAGGGAAATACATGCAATTGTGTAGACAAGAAACAAAAGAAAGATGGTGTGAGCACATTATTCATAAATGATGCAGGAGGCAGACTGCTTGTGACAGGACACATGGTATGTAACCAATGTTGAGAATACTATAAGGGTCTACTTAATAAGGAGAACCCTTTATATGCTACAATACTATCATGTGAACCAATAATTACATGTGTTGATGACCTGTGAGAGGCAGATGTCAAAGCTGCCCTGCTGAAGATGGCACCCAGAAAAGAAGCAGGTCCGGATGAAGTCACAGCAGAAATAATCCAAGATTTTACATAAGTTGGTGCACACTGTCTTACACATGTCCTGCACACAGTTTGAAAAGAGAAGAAAATCCCAAGAGAATGGAGAAAATCCATACTGGTATTAATTTACAAATGAGGAGGTGACATACCGATTTGGTTGAAGTACCAAGGAATTAAACTACTGCCCCAATGCATAAAACTGCTAGAGAATATCAAGTACTAGAGCCCATTTTAGGAAAAGAGTAGTTTGGTTTTAGAAAAGAAAGGGGGATGATAGAAGGTCTGTTCATCATTAGACAGTTAGTGGAAAAGAAGCTGGAGGGAAATGACCACAGCTGGGGTTTTCTCTCTTTGGAGAAATCAACATATTTCTAGGAGACTGCTGGTGCCTCTATAATGATTCTATGGGGTGCCAGAGGACTTTGTCCTGCTGGTGTCCAGGTTTAAACAAATTTGTTGATTAATAATTTGTTCCAGTATCTTTGTTCAGTATCCAAGTTAGGCTTACTGGTCTATAATTCCCCAGCTCTTCTTTTACTCCTTTTTTAAGATAGGTGCTATGTTTCCTGGTCCATGACTGGGGCTCCTAACCACTGCGATAATCCAAAATAATTAATTAAATAATAAGCTAATGAATTTATTATATCATTACTGCCATCTACTGGCTATATTTACTCATAACCCTACACATTTGTGCTTCACTTTAATATTTCTTTACTGTTTTTTCTGTCGCCTGCAACCCCTGAAATCCAAAGTGCTATCTTAAAAACCCCAATTTATGTTGATGTGTAATGGAAATCAGACATCTCTAAATTTTTTAAAACCAATATATTATTGCCCTCCAAGTCCATATGTACATTTTGTGAATTACATAAAGCTAGAGTTAACGCACTATTGAGGTTGAGAAATCAAGCACTCAAGAGTCAGAGTTTCTCGGATTTTCTCCTATAATATTAATCCCGTTAAATTGCATATCCTATATATTTTGTGATTATGCATTAACAACACAGAAAGAAACATTAATGTTTCTATTTAACCAAAACTCAAGAATATAAACAAATTGCAAAATGGCAAAGTAAATAATATGGCAACAACCGTTACCTTAACTTTTGGAATTTCCAGACTTTGCATGCTTGATTTCTTGACTTTTATGATGCTAGTGTTAGAAGTTTGCATTTTTTCCTCCTCTAATCCATCTTTTTCCCCTTTACCTTTTTCTTTTAAGGAAGAAAGAAAAAAATGCCCTTTGCTGAAAGGAGCTTACAGGCTTGTGAGGGCCTCCATATCCCTTGAGCTAGAGCTGTTCATCTTGAAGACTCATAAAACAACTGATTTTCCCAGAATCCTTCTGAATGTACCCCTGCCTTGATCCTAACCATTAACATCTAGGGAAACTGAGGGAAATGCCCAAGTTTATTCTCAACTGTTAGGAGGGTCCATAGGATGAAAATTATCTCAGAGGTATCTAAGCTTCACAGATCAAAAGTCAACACACTAAATGTGACCAAAAAGCAAATTGCAATTTGGAATTCCATATGGAATTTGCTATGTTCTTTGATTAGATATTCAGTGTACAAAAAGCATCCAAGCAAGTAAGCTTTGCCATGAAAGTCTTCATTTGTAATGTGTTTGGGGGCTCAGAAAATGGTAAGAATCAGAGCACAGTATGGAAGCTCACATTAATTCAGCAACATCTCACAATTATTGACTAAGAAGAGACTTGCCAGTGATCCTGATTTAAAATCAAGAGACCAACTGGGTTTATGACTACTTGCAAGAAAAGCTTGGTAATAAACATAATAATTGGCATCATTTTGCAGAACAAAGAGGATTAAAAATAGGCTTGGATATATCATTATACTCCTGCTATTACTATTATTTCTTGACTCATATTTACTTGTTTTAAAGCACTTCTGGAATCCTGTGCCAGGTCTTCTTAGACCTCCCCCCACCTTTGACTAAATAACCAAAATGCTGCGCAGCCTTTACATTCACAACCACCACGGAACTGAAAATAAGATTTGTGATCTTGTTTGTCAAAGATCATTGTTGTGTTAATGTTAACTGCTGGGCTACACATTGCTCACATCTGGACCCTTTTTTTGCAGTATGGTCAGCATTTTATACCTATATTAATGTAAACTTTATGTATGCATGCTGCCCTGAAGAATATTCATCAGTTAAAATTAAGCGGGAACTCAATCCATTTTTTCCTCATGATTTTTCTTGTTTTTATTTTTGTCTGTGAAGTGCTCCTATATTTGTTGTCCTGAGGTGAACAGGTAATACTGAGGGATCATAACAAAGATATCATGAATGGATAACTAATAAATGTAAATGAGCTTTAAATATTTGGGGTTTTTTCTTTACCATCTGTCTTTCTTTCTCTTTTCCTTGTTTTTGTTTCTTTTTTCGTTTCCTTCTTAAATTCATTGTTGTGATTTAATTAAGCTTAACAGAAACATGTTTATTAAGGTTTAATGATAAATATGCAACTCAGATATATGATAATGTGTGCTCAGATGAGCCATACACATCTTATTGTATCCCAACAATGTATCTCATTAAATTTTCCACATAGCATTAGTATAAAATGACTAGGTATAACTTTTCAGTTCTGCTCACCCCTTTCTTACATTTATGTACACTTTATTTTTTTGCACAATTAAAATTAATTTTTAAGCATTTTGCCTGTAACAAGGTGTACTTTAGGGTTCTGTGGAAATTATGTTGGTTGTATACTTTATTGTGACATGACCTTTGCTTTCTGCTTTGAATAGGAGCTTTTCAGAAATGCTGACCAATCAGATAGATATCTGGCTCAATCTCTTATTTGGATACTGAGATCACTAGAAGGACATGTGCGAGACATGTGTTGCCTCTAACCTGAAGGTGTGAAGATCTCTGTTTCTGGAGGGAGTGCAGACTGCTTCCAGTCTTTGTCATCTCAGTGTCTGAATGAACAGCAGATGAAGGAACTTACAATGTCAGGACATTCCAGTAATGGCAGTCAAAGGAAAATGCTTGGTCAAAGAGTGGTATTTGACTCTCCAGAGGTAAGGAGGTCTGCTCTTTGTATTTCATGCTCCCCTCCATCCTGCATAGTGAGCAGGGACGTATAACAGCTGCTCCATTGCACAATGGCAGAATCTCTGGTCTGATGGGGAGCACTGGAATGTTTACCCACTTGTGAGTTCTGATTAGCCAACTGTTCTTACATGTTTAATGTTGTTTAAAAGGAACACTGATTATAAATATCAAAAGAGAAGAATGTCCTCAGTGTTTCAATAGTTAAATCATTCATCCAAATTATTGCTCAGTGTTGAAATCTCACTAGGAATTCAAGGAAATGCCAAACTGGATTATGGGTTTATGGGAGGAGCAGTAATTGAAATTGTTAAATGAAACAACTCATCTACTAGCAGGTTGGGGATCAGTGTTGTACCGTAGACTGGGAGAGTCTTTTCAAGTAGGATTGTCACAAGAGGTGACACAAAAAGTTTGGCCTCATGAAAGTAAGGACTCTGGATCAGACTGTCTATCTGTGATTACAATGTGTTTTTACATTCTTTTCAGGCAAGACAAGACCATTTTTGTCTCCCTGATCTTTGGTCTCACCCATATTGTTCATACAGGGTGAAAGGGGGCAAAGGGGTGGCACTAGGCTTAGGAAGTGTTAAATCAACAGGGCTTATGTGGTGCATAGGCATTGTGCTGCTTCTTGGCACAGGGATGAATGTCACCTACAATGGCACTCGAATGGGAAAAGAGCTATCTTGAGTAGACAAATTAACATCTACAAAAAAGATACATAGGCTGAAAATAGCAGTCCCAAATTCCTAAGGATTGGAATACTAGAGGAAAATACATTTCACAATAATGAGTGAGAATTCACACATCCCAAAGAGTGACTTTTTAAAAAAGGATGATGTTCAATTAATTTTTATTCCCTTTTTATAAAATAAATCTTAGCACTTGCATCAAGATCTGATGTTTCTATACTTCTGATTTCCTTGTTCAGTAGGGGACCTTTGCAAGCATGTCTGTCTACTTTAGGGGTTTACAGTTCAACCCTAAACACATACTCAGCAATGAAAGTTGGAGCAGATTTAAAAATTTAAAAATAATTTGGCTATTATTCATTTTTAGCAGTTTAAAAATTAGAAGAGGTTAGAGAATTACATGTTTTTTTAGTGCCTTATAAATAAAACAGATTTACATTTGACTTGGGACTACTCATATGAGTAACATCAGTTTTGGTATGTGTTTGCAGGATTAGCCCGTCTGGCAGAAAGTACATAAAACAGAAGAATAGTAAAAAGCAGTGAGAAGCTGGAGGAGCCTCTCAAGAAACCCTTGTTAAAATTTTGTCACCAAAGTGAAAGGAAGTTGAAGTCTTTTTCTGCCTCTGATGGAGTCATCCCATCCCTGGAATCTGCTAAATCATTCCTGTTAGAGCCTCAAAAATACTTCAAAATGGCAATTTTAAAATGTATTTATTTATGTTGAGCCTTGGGAATAGATTGGATTGCAACGTAACAGATTTGTCATTTTTAAAAGGATGAGGATACCTCCTTACAAACTGTTCATCCCTCTCACCACCATGCTGTACTACCAAAGCAGTCTACTTTTAAGAACAAAGTATAAACATTTTCAGAAAAGGGCAGCTTATCACAATTTAGCTGCTATGTGGTTAACCTTGTGAGAAATTGTTCTTGTGGAAATGCTGGAAAAGTAAATACATTCTCCAGTTCCTTACTTCTTTTGTCCACAACCACAGGTAACCATGGGGTTTACAACAGGCTATATAGGATAATTGTTGCACACCTTGCCAAAATATATTATATATGTAAAGCAGCCTCACTGATTAATATAAGTCAAATACATTCCTTAAAAAAATCACTAAGGTAACATATTCAGAAACTGAGTGAATTCCATGGGCTGTTTTGACATATTTATTGGTTATTTTGAAATCGGATTGACAAAACTAATTAAGTGCATAAAATAGTATGTATGTGTAAGGTTGATTCAGCAGCATTTGTGATTGTTGTCTTTGATTTCTGAAGGAGCTGACTTATGGTACCAAAAATGTAACAGACCATTTTGCCTGGGCTTGTGATTAACATAGGATGAAATGATAGCTAAAATGTGGAAGGTCAACTTTTTTTTCTTTTTTAAACACTTACATGTCGCTGGCAATGGAAGAATTCCTGGACATGGACTTTGGAGAGAGGTCATAGTCACTGTCTGACCGGTAGAGGAAGGACTCTCTACGTTGACTATGGACGAAGTTAGCCTGGAGAATTAGCCCTGACCCAGGGCTCGTCATGGGATCCAAGGGACTCCGTCCCGATGATGTGCCATTGTCTACATCAAAACTGTAAGAAAGAGGGGGAGGGAGTAAAAAAAAGATTTATGCCACAGTTATGCTGAGAGTTTTGAAAAAAAAACAAATGCAGCTATAAGAGCAGATGCCTCTAACACATTTTTCAGTAGCTGAAATCTTCTGTTAATAGTGGGAAAATATACAGCTGATCAACTCCACTGTTAAATCAATAACAGGTGTCTCTGGAAATATACTGTGGAATTGCTGATAACCAAAGAAAGAATGACTGAGGGGGAGGAGAGATAAATCACTATTAAGGTTATTGAAGTCTACATGTTTCTTGGGATGTGGGGTGTCCACTGGTGGCACTCTGGACTTAGTGCAGGTATTTTCTCAGCTGAAAAGTGTGCTGTAAGAGCAGAAACACAAAGCTTGGGCCAATGAGCTGGTAGTTGCTCCTATGGTCAGCTGTATTAGGGACCACTGCAGGAACAGGGAGGGAAGGTGGTTTTCAAGAAACTGCTCAGCCCTTTGCCCACAAGAACACATTAGCACCAGGGAGTTCCTCCTCCATGCCCTTGTCCCCCTGGTTTTGTGACCTGCCTCCCCCTCTCCCACTCCAAGGGATATGATTCCTATCTAGCTTCTTACATGGGCATCATAATATCTGACAATTGCTCAAATATTAAAACAACAACAACAACTGTCCTATTTTTATTCCCAGCAGGTAGGAATATAATGCTTGAATAGAATTATGGGGTGTGAGTGTATTAGGGGTTGTTCTTATTGTAAAGCTAGGTCAAAGAAATTAGCTTTGCATTTATGGCTATTCACAGTAAGATTTGTGGCCATTCTTATTTCTTGCAGCAGTGAGTTCCACTTCCATTGTCTAGATCCAGTTCCTGTCAAAGCTCTGTCTACTGGTCAACAATGTAATTGTTCCCAAGGAGCATAGCTGGCATGGGAGGCCATGGTCACAGAGAAAGGGAAAGGTATTTTATTTAGGTAGCTAGAACTAATTCCACAAAGGGCTTTGAAAACTCAGAACAAAAAGCCTTGAACTGGACTCTGTAATCAATGGGGAGCTAGTGCAGAGTGCACAGCGTCAGGATGATGTGCTCATGGCAACCTGTGTTGCTTAGCAGCCTGCCCGCTGCATTTTGTACCAGATGGAGGGATTTTTGGAGCACACAGCTCAGTTTCTACATACAATGCGTTACAGTATTCATGTCTGAAGGTGATGAATGTGTGGACCACAAGGTCAGGGCTGCATCTGATAGGATGGGGTACAGTCTTCTGGACAGGCACAGTTGTAAGTGGGCACTACTTGGTACCCAGGCGATTTGTGCCTCTACAGAAATAAACAGTTCTATTTTCAGTGCTCCATAACAGAAAATATATGTTGGGGACCTTGGGATCTGCACTATATACCTGGTGTGGCTCTGCTGAAGTGTAAGTGTTGGAAGTTAAAGGTTGATTCTTAAAGAATGCTGCTAACGTCTGCTGTGAAGCGATTAAAAGTGAAGCGATTAAAAGAGGATGGATCAAATATTAAATATTCACTCTGAATGGCCTGTGTCAGGTCTGATTTGTCCATCAGTCATGACAGGGACTGTCTGCTACTCTGCGTTTGTACAGTGCCTAGCACAATGGGGCCCTATTCTTGGTTGGTCCTTATGCACTACTGTAATAAACATGATTCATCATATACTACTAGATACTCTTCCAAGTAGCCAATGAAGAAAGAAACAAAGCAACTGAGAGGGGAGAGTGAGTGTAGGAACTGATGACCCATCAGAATATTTTGGGCAGGGAGGCGAGATGGTACATCCAAAATAGAGTTGATACTGCTTAGAAAAGGAACAAGTTCATTTAAAAAAATATTTTAGAAAACAGCATTCAGAGGAAAGGAGAAACAGCCCTCACATTATGTCTCAAATTCTCAGCAATCCACTCTCTGGAGATAGGTCTGCATTGCATAAGAGAGTATAAACAAAACCCATGAGTTTATCTATTTTACTTTTATCCTCTCCTCAATCAGTTTGTTATTCTTCCTTGAATTTCAGGCCTTCTGCTGCATTTCTCTTGAATCTCTCATCACCTCATGTGCCATCTCTCACAAATGGTTTGAATACAGAAAAGGAAAACAAATCTTCTCCGAAAAATTATTCAACACAATGGTATTCAACAAGGACTCAGTAGAGTGAGCCCAACAGATGTTTTCAGAACTGTTCACTGATTAGATCATCAGTAATATCCTGAAATGCATTGTCTCTTGAACCTTTGTCTTTATATTTCAATTCCTTTTGCTCATATCTGAGTATGTTTCCTGTGACCACCAACACCCTATTATTACAGGCCCCACAGAATTTCCAAATCTCAAATGTATAAAGCTGTGCTTTATAATTTGAGAAATAAAGCATAGCATTTAAAGGCTCATGGTTACCCATGATATTCTTGTTGGCCTTCTTCTGAAATCAATGCACTGGCTCCCTGTTCTTCCAGATTCAGTTCAAGCTTTTCGTTCTCACATTTAAAACACTCTACCCATCCAGCTCCTGCTTATATCTCTGTCCTAATTTTCTCCTACAACCTGATACTGCTCCCTACAATTTCCTCAAGTCCCTCCCCTATTTTCTTTGCCCCATTCTAATCTCCATTCATTTTTCAATGCTTTCCATACTCTTGGAAGAACATCCCAGTCGATATTCACCAAACACTCTCCTACTCCTTAAAACTGGTATGTCCTGCATCTATGTAGACAAAATTCCCCTGCAGCTCATCTGTGTTACTTTTTTTTTTTAATTCATGCTATATCTGTTTGAGTCATTAGGATGACAACTTCTGGTGGGGAGTGGAAATGAGTTTTAGAAGTCTGCTGTTTTCTTACAATAAAGCACTGTATATACCCTACACTGGCACAGGTGCTAGAACTAGGGGTGCTGCCACACCCTTTGGCTTAAAGTAGTGATAACAATCCAAATACATGGTTTCCACCTTCAGCATCTCCGCTATAAAAACTGTTCCAGCACCGTTGCATGCTGGTATTAAAATAAATAATAAAATTATTGTTTATTAATGGCCAAAATTTTAAAGCTTAGTTGCCTAAAGTTTTCAAAAGTGCTAAGCACCCATAGTTCCTGTGGAAATCTATGAGAGATGCACATGCTCACACATCTACAAATCTGGGCACTTTTATTTAGGTAACTATGGATTTAGGAACCTACCTTTGATAGCCAGGCCTGACAACTTTGGCCAAGGATAATTATTAATAAATAGAGTTCCACTAGTTCAATCATGTCTGAACATGAACCAGTTCAAAAACATCACTTAATAGTGAAGCAGAATGCTTACAAAAACTCCACAGCATCATAAAAGCAGTTTAAAAACCCAAGTCATTTACAGGATACATGTTAAAACTTAACTGAAAGGTTTTACTCCTGTTAGCACCTGAGTTCTGGTAGACAGAGTCTGGTGCAACTTCTCTTGAAGCACATTGAAGATATCACTAACATCTAAACAGTACGGGGCCAGCATAATTTCTTGACATATCTTCTATTAAGGATTTGAAGGCTTTCAAAATTATTTTAATAAGCTCTTCAGGCAATCTTTAATATAATTTTAGGCGTGGTGGAAGATGGCTGGCTGACTTTTATTTTAATTGTAGTCAGGGGAAAAAAGTTATTTCTTGTGTAATGAGATTGTCTCCCATGCTACTTGTAAGTTTGTGTAAAATTAGCAACACCGAAAAGCAATAGAATTTATCCTGTGGCACCTTATAGACTAACAGATGTTTTTGCAGCATGAGCTTTCGTGGGTGAATACCCACTTCTTCGGACTACTTGCATCCGAAGAAGTGGGTATTCACCCACGAAAGCTCATGCTGCAAAAACATCTGTTAGTCTATAAGGTGCCACAGGATTCTTTGCTGCTTCTACAGAACCAGACTAACACGGCTACCCCTCTGATAAGAGAATTTATGAAACCTGAAATTGGTTTGAGTTCATCAAAAAACAATGTTGAGTCATATGAACTTTTTGAAAACATGGCCCCAAATTCCATATAATTGTTTTCAGAAAACTGCATCAAGATTCTGATGAGCATGGGCTGGGTTGTTTCAGGTGGTAGCATTGCAAAGTTCAGTGGTCTTGGCTCATTTTGCTTTGAGTTTTTGGGTTTGTTTAAACCCAGAAACTCAAAGTGTCAAGGGATATAATCCCACACAAACTGAAACAAACAAACCAAATGTTTGCCTCAAACCTCTCTGAATGGGAGCCCTGAGTCTTCCACAGTTCTGTTCATTAAGTAGTTCAGTAACCATTAGTTCATTTGGACCTGAAGAGATCTCTTAATTTAGTCAAGCAAAAGCTTGGAGGAGAACAGTGAAACCCATTGAAACAACCATTCAAGGAACTGACCAAGCTTAGTTATTTAACAAATGTGGTTCTCTAATTAAGAATCTGGGGGAGATGTCAGACAGTCCCCAAATAAGTGGTTGTCTAATAAGGATGGTCCTTTGTACAGGTTTCCTTGACCATGGAATTCATTAGTTAATTTCATAGGCTATTTCAGGTTTCTTTGGGGGTTTTTTTTGGTTTTGTTTTTCATAGAATCATAGAATATTAGGGTTGGAAGAGACCTAAGGAGGTCGTCTAGTCCAATCCCATGCTCAAAGCAGGACCAACACCAACTAAATCATCCCAACAAGGACTTTGTCAAGCCGGGCCTTAAAAATCTCTAAGGATGGAGATTCCACCACCTCCCTAGGTAACCTATTCAAGTGCTTCACCACCCTCCTAGTGAAACAGTGTTTCCTAATATCCAACCTAGACCTCCCCCACTGCAACTTGAGACCATTGCTTCTTGTTCTGTCATCTGCCAGCACTGAGAACAGCCGAGCTCCATCCTCTTTGGAACCCCCCTTCAGGTAGTTGAAGGCTGCTATCAAATCCCCCTTCACTCTTCTCTTCTGCAGACTAAATAACCCCAGTTCCCTCAGCCTCCTCGTAAGTCATATGCCCCAGTTCCCTAATAATTTTCATTGCCCTCTGCTGGACTCTCTCCAATTTGTCCACATCCCTTCTGTAGTGGGGGGACCAAAACTGGACACAGTACTCCAGGGGTGGCCTCACCAGTGCCGAATAGAGGGGAATAATCACTTCCCTCGATCTGCTGGCAATGCTTCTACTAATGCAGCCCAATATGCCATTGGCCTTCTTGGCAGCAAGGGCACACTGCTGACTCATATCCAGCTTCTCGTTCACTGTAATCTCCAGGTGCTTTTCTGCAGAACTGCTGCTTAGCCAGTAGGTCCCCAGCCTGTAGCGGGGCATGGGATTCTTCCTTCCTAAGTGCAGGACTCTGCACTTGTCCTTGTTGAACCTCATCAGATTTCTTTTGGCCCAATCCTCCAATTTGTCTAGGTCACTCTGGACCCTATCCCTACCCTCCAGTGTATCTACCTCTCCCCCCAGCTTAGTGTCATCTGCAAACTTGCTGAGGGTGCAATTCATCCCAGCATTCAGATCACTAATAAAGATGTTGAACAAAACTGGCCTCAGGACTGACCCCTGGAGCGCTCCGCTTGATACCAGCTGCCAATTAGACATCAAGCTGTTGATCACTACCTGTTGAGCCTGACAATCTAGCCAGCTTTCTATCCACCTTATAGTACATTCATCTAATCCATACTACTTTAACTTGCTGGCAAGAGTACTGTGGGAGACCGTATCAAAAACTTTGCTAAAGTCAAAATAAATCACATCCACCACTTTCCCTGTATCCACAGATTCCTTGAGGATCTGCTCCATGATTTTGCTGGGGACTGAAGTGCGGCTGTAGTTCCCCAGGTTCTCTTTCTTCCCTTTTTAAAATATGGGCACTATATTTGACTTTTTCCAATCGTCCGGGACCTCCCTCAATCACCAAGAATTTTCAAATATAATGGCCAGTGGCTCTGTAACCACATCAGCCAACTCCCTAAGCACCCTTGGATGCATTAGATCTGGACCCATGGACTTGTGCATGTCCAGCTTTTCTAAATAGTCCTTAACCTGTTCTTTCACCACTGAGGGCTGCTTACCTCCTCCCCATACTGTGTTGCCCAGTGCAGCAGTCTAGGAGCTGACCTTGTCTGTGAAGACCGAGGCAAAAAAAGCATTGAATACTTCAGCTTTTTCCACATCATCTGTCACTAGGTTGCCTCCCCCATTCAGTAAGGGTCCCACACTTTCCCTGACCACCTTCTTGTTGCTAACATACCTGTAGAAACCCTTCTTGTTACCCTTGACATCTCTTGCTAGCTGCAACTCCAATTGTGCCTTGGCCTTCCTGATTACACCCCTGCATGTTCTAGCAATATTTTTTGGTTGGTCAATCTTCCTTTTGGTGGATCAGGTATGAATTTTTCACTTACAAAGCTTATTTCTCCCAGTGTGGATTTCTGGTGCTTTGATGCAAATGATTTTGCCGTCCACTGATGCAAAGATTTATGTTTTTAAAAGTTTAAAATTTAAAAACATGTAGGCTAGAATCAGTAGAGTTGCATTCAATCATCCCTGACACGAGGGGGGCCATAATCTATATTTCTGGACTGGACGTCCACTAGTATGCATGAGGCTGAGGAGTTTTGTGATTTTGGAAGTGTTTGGAGTTTAACATTGTTATACTGAGCTGCATCCACTAGATGGGTGTCAAAAGTCAAAAAAGGAATCAGCTTCAAATGAATCAGGCAGGCTTTGCGCTTTTACTGAAGAGCCCCAAATGACTCTCTCATGTAGGTTTTTTATGAAAAAAGGTTGATTGATGGTGCATTTATGGAAAATAAGTCAGATACAGATTGCGGGAGATAATGATGCTCGAGAAATTAAAACAATGCTGACATAATAAAAAAATTCAATAACCCCGGAGCACTTACAAATTTTCTGTAGAACCTTGCTAGTTCTTGAGGAATACAAGATTTACTAAAAAACCTTTCAGGCACAAAACACTAAACTATTATATGTGCATGACTAAACAAAAGAGTTTGTTAGTCTGAAAAGAAAATATATTAATTCTGTGGGTGAAGCAAGTATCTTATTTACATGAATTAGTATGACCGACCACATCACTGCCAAGTGGATAGACAGCCATAATGAGCAAATTAATTTAGGACTTTCATGCACAAGGTAATTTGTCATTTCATTTTATATATATTTCTAACATATTACAGTTTAAAATTCATTAATGGGCAGATTTACTATCCTACCCAAGTAGAAACTGCAGCGAGCCAGTAGTGGCTCCCTGATTCTCATCCTCCAGCCCTGAAGGAAGTTTAAATTGCAGAGAGCAGCTGTAAACACTATTCTTTCTCAGGAATCTTACTCAAATGAAGAAATGGATGTAGTGGAACTCTGCTCATCCACATACCCTCCCTGTTCTGCCCACACCACATCTCCACACCACTCCCTCACACACTTTATATTGGGGAGGGAGGGGAAAGACCGGCATAGAAGGTGGAAGACCAGCCTCTGCCATCTTCTCACTGGCAGAAAGTTCCCCTGTATAGGAGGAATTCTCCACTGGCCTTCTTTGGCCAGTTTTTTTGCACCACTTATGCAATGCAAAGTGGCTATACTGAGCCACCCGGGGGGGGGGGAGGCAAGTGGGGCAATTTGCTCCAGGCCCCGGGCCCCGCAGGGACCCCCACAAGAGTTTTTCGGGGCCCCTTGAGCAGAGTCCTTCACTCGCTCCGAGGCCCCCGGAAAACTCTCACGGGGCCCGGGCCCCCGGAGCTTCTTCGCTCTGGGTCTTTGGTGGTAATGCGGCGGGGGGGTCCTTCCGTTCCGGGACCCGCCGCTGAAAAGCTGCGTCTTCAGCGGTAATTCGGCGGCGGGGGCCCTCCACCGTGGGTCTTCAGGGCACTTCAGTGGCGGGCCCTGGAGCGGAAGGACCCCCTGCTGCCGAATAACCGCCGAAGCGGGGGCCCCTCTCCGCCAAAGACCCCAGGCCTCCTGAATCCTCTGGGCGGCCCTGTGGCTATATTGGACTGGATAATCTAGCACATAAAGCATGATATACCAAACATACCTATATTAAAAGAACTTTAAGGTTCCAAAGAGAAACACCTCAAAGATAGGAAATACCAACATTAATTCTCCCATGCATATGTAGGCATTTCAAAAAATCTTTTAATGACTGGATCACATACAATTTTTTTCCCACAGAACCCTTCTTCATTCCATGTACAAGGACAATGCTCAGTGAATAACAACATGCTCAATATTTCTTCACCATTCAAAGGATGCCCCCATGTCTCATTCACTGCATACCATCCAAACCTTGCACTCAAAATGGACTAGATGCAGCCTAGAACACTTTTCTACAATGTTCATTCACTGGGTACCTGTGTGCCTCCCAAATATTAATGTCTTGATACTCACAATGCCCCGTCAAGGTTGGAAGTATTATTATACCAAGTGATACTCAGTAAGATTAAATAATTTGCTCAAAGTCACACAAAGAGTCTGTGGCAGAGGCAGAAAAAGACCTAGACCTCCTGGGTCCCAGTTCACTGAGTTCTTCCCTTTTGATGGAAAAACACTGTCTCATTCACAACACAATACAGCTTCTGCGCTGAATGAGGAAAGGTTTTTCTGGACACTAGACCAATATAGTATACAAGCCTCCCTCATTCTCTCTCCAATATGCATAGAGAATGAGGCAGAGTCCGTGGGCAAAAAACAATATGTGCTTATGTAATAAAACATTGTATCATAATACATACACACAAAAAGGCAGAGGCAACCTTAGCTTTGTCATTTCCTTACTGTTGTGTAATGCAGTTAACAGCCATAATGTTCTTTGAATGTAGTTTTGTTTGCTTTGTATAGAATTCTGTAATTAAAAAAAAAGAATTCCACCATGTTCAGCTATTTGCTAGACAGCATAAGAATACTCTATTGTGCAATATGTGCAACCCGTCAGGAGGAGCTCTTGTGGCCATCCATGCAGACCTCTCTCATTTGTAAGGAAACAGCCATGGTCCCTGAGCACTTTCAGTAATGACAGAAAAAGACAGCTATGCCTACAAACTTTCCTAAGGAACAAAGAGGCAGAACTGTGGCATCGGATTGCATTATAAAATGCAGTGTGAATACGCAAAGAACACTTTAAAACTCTTAAACCTTTGATAAACCACAACCCATTTCTACCACCCACCCATGTCCTACAGCCAATCCCCCTGCCAAATTTCAAGGTTTTACCACTGACAAGTTAGAGCTGTTCAACAATAATTGCGTAATGGGAAATCTGTATTTTGGTTCTTGAAAATGGAGGAACTACTTTCACTCAAACTTTCCATAAGAATTAGCTCCCTGGCTTAGAACAAACCTGCCACATTTCAGCCAGAAAGGTACGAGATTGAAAAAAGTTATAAGCACCTCAAAATGACTATTTGGAATTCAAAGACACAGGGCCTGTTTCTTTATTTCATCCAGCTTCTGCCAGGCTCAGCAGAGGGTGAGAGTGCTGTTTACAAGCTCCCTGATTCCTGGCTTGACTCCAGGCACTACCGTAAATTGCACCCGCTGGAATGTATGATGCTCCAGGCACTCCTCTTTCCTTTCCCCCAACCTCACCTCCACTGCAACTGTGGGGAGGGAGATGTATGAGCCAACTTCACTGAGGGCTCATCTACACTACGGGTTATGTCGGTGTAACTTATGTTGCTATGGGGAGCGAATAAGCCACTCCCCTGAGTGTAGGGTTGCCAACTCTGACTGAAGCTATTCCAGGAGATTTTTTTTTTCCAACATGACATAATGTCATTTTTTTAAAATATCCTATTAAAATCTACTGACTTGTTTTCAGTAGTCACCAGAAAATGGATGTTGATTCTGAGAGACTCCAGGCCAATCCTGGAGGGTTGGCAACCCTACTTGAGTGATGTCAATTATACTGACCTAACTGCCAGTGTGGACAGCAATATGTTGGTGGGAGAACTTTTTGAACTGACATAGCTGCCGCCTCTTGCGGAGGTGCTTTTATTATGCCATTGGCACACAGCAGCTGTAGCACTTCTAGTGTAGACTAGCCCTAATTCTACACCTACTGGGGACTTCTCCACACTATGAGTGTCTGTCCTCAGCAGAGAGGTTATGGGCAGCCTCTGACTGCCTTGTGCTATAGGGCTGAGAATGTGGCCAACAATGTCTCCTGGAGTTCCCCAGTGCGCATGAGGTTGGAGAGAGTGCACAGTGTACACTGGGGTTGCATTTTCTGGTGCACAGGCCCTGCTCTGTAGGCCAGTGTATGGAGCCAGGGACTCGCCTTTTCGCCATTCATTTTTGAACAGCTGGCTCACCAGGGGAAGAAGTGGTGAACAGTTCCAGCACCAAGGAACCGCTATTGTAATCAGACCTTGTGTGGGCTGCAAAAAGTGTTTGTGCTGGAGTTGTGTGCCGCAACCAGATAAGGGATTGATCACAATCTTGTTCTTAGTTATTACAGCCATTTTGACTTGCTGTCTTTAGATGCTAATTATTTCAGCAGGACATGTCAGTTCAGATGATGTTGAAATCATGCCAAGTACAATAACCCAGTTATTCAAATCACGAATAGAGACTCATGTGACACCATATCATTAAAAGTCATCTCGCAAAATCATAAAATGAACATCGCTAGAGGCAACATCCAAATCCTAGTCATACAAAGTAGGGCGGGAAGACATGAAGGGAAGAATGGAAGCTTGTCTTTTAATAAACACAGAAACTGACTAGTAGTAAGAGTCGGTTTTCAGTGAAGTATTTAAGTTGCCTAGGCAAAGTTCTGCCTTGATTTGCACATTTTGCAGATTCATTGATTTCAATGAAGTTGCATGAGGAGCAAATCAATAAAAACTGAGGCTCCCTATACCTGTCCCAAAACTTGTTTAAATTACCACAGAATTATTAAAATATGGTTCCTTTGTGAAAGTACAGATTTTTGGACAAACTGGGTAAATAAACTGGATAAATAAACTGGGTAAATAAATTAGAGGGTTGGACAAATACAATACAGTATGCAACTATTACTTTTCTTTGTTTTTTTCTTAATTTTTTATTGATAACCTTAATATTAAAATTTCTGAGCCAAAAAGCTGATTTACATGTGGATTTTGATTGACCTTTGTTACCTGAAAATAGGCACCCAAAGGTCACTCAGCAATGCTTAATAATAAAGGTGAAAGTCTTGAATGTTCTCCTGTTCATCAGAAAAAAAAATCTTCAACAATTTCCTGTCCCTACTGATTCCCAGCTGGACATCAGATTTTAAATAGGTTAACCCACATGCTCAGAAAAATAAACCCTGAGTTCTTCAATTAAGTCACATCATCACTTCTGATCTGAACTGAACCTCTTGCGTAGATGCTAACTCTTCAGTGACAAATCTTCAACACAATTTCTTTACATAGATACATGTCGCGGGACTCAGGTGCACCCATGTCTAGTTTTTTATTTGTTTTCTTTGGATTTCTTCTCTCTTTACTAGTAAGAAGTAAGTTTAGATGGAGATGAATGGGCAAACACTAGAGAAAAATCTGCATTGAAACATCAGTATGAAATATTATTCCATCTCCCCATTCTTGAAACAAAAATCACTGTTTGTGACCCACGTAAATATTTTGTATTTTCCCTACAGCAAACATTTTTGAAAACTTTACTTTGGTTGTACAGACTTATACTGTATGATTTGTAATAAAGCAATATTAACAAGAAAGCTATGATCCAAATTTGAATTGTTCATTTACCATACTATATTGTAGAATTCAAGCCCACTATTTACTTGTTGGTTTGAATTTCCACCTCAATGATTCAGCAAACCAACCCAAAATGGAATGGATAGTTTTACCCACACCCAGACTCCAAACAGAAATTGTAATTGATTGTAATTTTTTCATTTTAGCACCGAGGCTTGATTTTTGCTTTTAGTGTTACTGTCTTTGGAAGCATTTTGCATATAATAGAACTTTATAATTAAGAGGGAAAATATAGAACTTTTTCTAAGGATATTCTAACAGGAGAAGTCACACTAAAATGGCAAAAAAACAAACAAACAAACAACCCTATTAGAACATCCAGTCCATCTCTCTAAAATAGATTTTCTAGTGTTTGGATCAGTCCTGTTTTAAAATTCTCAAAGAATGGGAATTCCACATTTTCCTTATGGAAACTATTCCTTGACTTTGGAGGTCTCATTGCCAAGATTTTCCACTTAAAATTTCCTTTTTTTAATTTCATCTAATTACCAGTAGTTACACCTCCCTGTACCATTTATCTAAAGGGATGTGGCCTCCTTGCAAATTGAGCATCAGCCAGATCAATCCCTGGCAAGGTGCTTAAGGTAGTCTGGTTGCACGTCCATTACACGCTATCTTGTTGTGCCACTAAAGCTTTTGACACCCAGATGATTATCAGCCACGTAGCAGCATTCTTTGGTACACACACTTTGGAATTCATTGTTTTTCCATTCTAATAATACACCCATACCAAGAAAGCACCCAAAACTGCCTCAGAGCTGATGTGGCAGTTGCTATGTTCAGCTTCAAATATCTTAATTTCTGATCTTGTCCTGCCACTTGATATGGAGGCACCAGGACTCAAAAACGTCAATCCAATGTTCTTCAGCCTTCCTCAGCTCCCATGTTTCTTTTCCATACAATAGAGTTGGTATAACAGTGGTTCTATAGATCCACAGCTTCAAAGTAAGCTTGACATCACAATGTCATCACAAAGGCTGCTGAAGAGCCTGAAATACAGCAGCAGCTGCTGATATACAAATGCCCACACCCTCCAGCACATATATGACACTGCCCAAATATTTAACAGTTGCCACCTGCTTGATATCTTGCCCAGTGGGATTAATACTGAGCTAGTTATAATCTGGAGCTGGAGGCTGCTTGATGGTAATGGCCATGGACTTAGTTATCTGGATTAATAACCAAACCATATTAACATCTTGAATAAAAAATGTGGCAAAGGCTAGGATACTCAGTGAAGCTTTCGACCTGGTTGTTCCATTGTTGATCAGATCTTTACCTTGAGATCACTTTTTGAGAAGATGGCTGAATTTAATAAGCTAAGTGCAGCACCTTTTATAGACTTCTGTCAGGCCTTTGATTCAGCACATTGAGAAAGTTTGTGGGATCTGATAAGGAGACTTGGCATCTCTGGGAAGATAGCATGATAGAAGAACTCTATAATGGAATGGAAAGCTGCACTGGAGTCAATGCCAGATACACAGGAGTTCAGCATCACTGTGTTTTATCATAATTGTTTAGTATCAGGATAGACTGGTTATGGATAAGCTTGCGGAGGTGATGTTGAGCTGAGCTCCATTCTGTTTCAAGGTCTTAAATACACTGACTTGTTGGCTCAGTCTGGTGAACCTCTGCAGCTGATGGCTGATCCGTTTGGGCAAGAAGCAGTGTGCATTAGTCTGATTATTATTAATAATTCAGATATCCTTGGTATTAACACCTTATAAATATTTGTAAACTTTATTAGATCAGTCTCTTAATTGTTGCTTAGCCAATCTATGTTCATTTTTATGCTCTTTAATTCTTTCCTCATAAATGAGTTCCTCCAGGCCCTTTGTACTTCTCTGAATAGCCTCCAATTTGTGAACATCTTTCTAGTAATGTGGAGCCCAAAGCTGAATGCTATGTGCCATGTACTACTTCATTAAAACCACGTGGATGGAAACTATCTCCCACCTTCTCTATGACATTTGTGTACAGCCCAAAATAGCAATTGCCTTGTTGCAGCACAATAAAAATGCAAGTAAGAAATCAGGGAGGAAATTACATAAAATACAGTTGGATTGAAAAACAATAATTCTGAGGAGGCTTAGAAGTGAAAGTGAATGACTTATTAGATTTTAATTTGTCCTGTACTATTTTGCCCACGCTTCTAATAATTTTAAGACACATTCTGATTTTTTTGACCCAATACTTCTAGAGGGATTTTATGCTCATTTTTCAAACGTGGAGCAAAGACATGTTGACTTGCCCAACATCATAATGGAAGTCTATGACAGGGCCATGATGGTATGATTGGTACGTGTGTAGATAGCATTTAAGAGGCAAAGACTTTTTTTTCTAAATTTGAATAACCTAGAATAGACAAGTGCAGAAAAATATATATGAAATAATAGATAGTGAAATTGTTAGCTCTAAAAAAAATTGAAAGAATACATAGCAAAGATTATAGATATGAAAAACAACTCCTAGGTCAGCTAATCTTTTCCCTGTATCGTTGCTGGCTTCTTATTTATTCTTGAACATCTGTAACTGTGGTACCTCAGTGATGTTGAGAGATCACTATTACTCATACCTAAATTACATTCTCCCTCTTGTACCATTCAACCACGTAATTCTTTACTCTCATTTATATTATGAAATCTCACATCTCCACTTAGTTTTCTTTTCTCTAGGATGTACATATTAAATTCCCTTAATTTTTTTCATAAATCACACCAAATCTAAATCTCTTTATCATCTTTTTCTCCCTTTGAGAACCACAGTTTGAGAATGACTTCTGCAAATCTATGGATTCCAGGATATGCCTTACTTTTTCCTGCCAATGGCTGTGTGAGATTATATCTAATCCATTATCACCCTCAGATCTTGCTCTCCAGACAGGGCATTTAGAAAGTACTTTTATTTATTTTAGAATTTATAAAAATGTACAAATATTATAAACATTTTGACCATTACCAATTAAAGTGAAGCTCCTCCAAGACAACATCTTAATGCATCCCACAGTTACCCTTCTTAGTCAAATTCCCTAATATAAAAGTGAACCTAACACTATGGTTTGAAAATCATCAGATACAAGCTTTGTTGAATCAAACTGGGGAAATAAATTCCAAATTCATGGGCCTTCCACTGAGAACACTCTGCTCCTACCACTGAGAATTCACTTGTGGAAGCTGTCAGCAAAAGTGGTTGAGGTGCTCTGAAATTATCTCAAAATTAAGAGTGAGCTGAATTAGGTATGTAGAGGAAAAAGGCATTCTCTCTGATAACCGACATCCAACAAAGCACTTAAAGACCTAAATCAACTCTTTCATATACATCTGAAAGCAAACAGAACCCAATGCAAACTTCTGAGAACAGGTTTAATATGTTCCTCAGGGCTAACTCTGCTATGTAACTAGAAGTCACATTCTGCAGAAACAGAAACCCCTGAAAGATCTTCAAAAGTAACCCCAAGAGCAGAGCACTGCAAGAATAAACAAGTCTGGAAATCACAAAAGATATAGATAACTCTGCCAGGACTCACTATCAGACAAAAAGTCTAACAATGTCCTGGTCAGGTAAAAAGCAATAATAGTCACTAAGAATAATAATAGTCAAGAAGTCCAGAAGCACCTCTAGAGTGCAACCCTTATGGAAAATGGAGGGCACACTTCTCAATATTATCTCGGCCATACTTCCTAACGTCCTCCTCCACTGGTCTCACCACTCTCTTTTGTCTAGAGCAGTGGTCCCCAAGCTTTTACCCTGTGCCCTCCTCCCCCAGAGCCAGGACAGGGAGCAGGGCCATGACTCCAGGATGGGCAGGTACGTGGACAGAGGTAAGAGGGCTGAGACGGGGCCACAGCTGAGGGTGGATGTGGAATCCCGGGGGGGGGGCAGCAGCCGGGACCCCGGGCGAGGGCTGGCAGCCTGGGACCCCGGGCGTGGGGCCAGTAGCTGAGCCGCAGGCGTGGGGTTGGCAGCCAGGAGTTTGTAAAGGGGAGTGTGTGTGTGGTGTTCTGGTTTTGATGTTTGTGGGTTTTTATTACTATTTGACAGGAGCATAGGAGGGAAGGCTATGACAGCTACAGAAGCAGCAGCAGTAGTAGGGTTCTGAAGAATGGAAGAGACAGTGAAGACAACTGGCTGTGGAAGCTGTAGGGTGTACATTATTTTGGAGAGGGTATCTGAAAGCCGCTTCATTTGTACGATGTGTTGCCTGATAGATCTGATATAGCTATACTGCAGATGTCACGAAGTTGGGAGGTACTGCCAATATGGAGGAGGACCAGAATATCATACAAGAAGGCTTCAATGACTTTGAAAACTGGAGTCATAGAAATGGGATGAAATTTAATAATGCAAAGTGCAAGGTCATGCACGTAAGGACTAACAAGAAGCATTTGTGCTGTACACTCAGTATGTATCAGTTGGAAGCGACAGAGGAGGAAAAAGACCTGGGTGTAATCATAGGATGTCTATGAGCCTCCAATATGATGCAGCTGTGAAAAAGGCTAATGCAAACCTAGGATGCATCAGGAGAGGTATTTCCAGTAGAGACAGGGAACTGTTAGTACCATTATACAAGATATTGGTGAGAGTTCATCTGGAATACTGTGTAGTCTGCCATGTTTAAGAAAGATTAATTCAAAGTGGAATAGGTTCAAAGAAGGGCTACTAGGATGATCAGAGGAATGGAAAATCTACCTTAAAATAGGAGACTTAAGGAGCTTGACTTGTTTATCTTAACCAATAAAAGGCTGAAGGGAGGAATGACTGCTCTCTTTAAATAGATTAGAGGAATAAACACAAGGAAGGGAGAGGAGCTATTTAAGTTAAAGGTAGCGTTGACACAAGAACAAATGGATATAAACTGGCCATCAATAAGTTTAGGGCTGAAATTAGATGAAGGTTTCTAACCATCAAAGGAGTGAAATTCTGCCACAGCCTTCTAAGGGGAGCAGTGGGGGCAAAAAACCGAACTGGCTTCAAGACTGAGCTTGATAAATTTATGGAGAGGGTGGTATGATGGGACTGCCTACGATGGCCTGTAGCCCATTGGTGACTGCCAGTAGCAAAAATCCCCAACTGCTGGAGATGGGACAGTAGATGGGGAGGGCTCTGAGTTACTACAGAGAATTCTTTCCAAGGGGCCTGGCTGGTAGGTCTTGCCCACATACTTAGGATATAACTGAGGTCAGGCTGGAATTTTTCCCTAGGTCAGATTGGCAGAGAGCCTGGGTTTTTTTGTTTTTGTTTTTTTCCTTCCTCTGCAGCATGTGGCCTGGATCACTTGCCAGTATGAATTAGAGTAAATGGTGGATTCTCTGGAACTTGACGTCTTTAAATCAAGATCTGAGGACTTCAGGAACGCAGCCAGAGGTTATGTGCCTATTAGAGCAGTGGATGGGTGTGGTTCTGTGACCTGTGATGTGCAGAAGGTCAGACTAGATCAGGGGTAGGCAACTTATGGCATGGGTGCCGAAGGTGGCACGCAAACTGATTTTCAGTGGCACTCACACTGCCCGGGTCCTGGCCACTGGTCTGGGGGGCTCTGTGTTTTAATTTAATTTTAAATGAAGCTTCTTAAATGTTTTATAAATCGTATTTACTTTACATACAACAATAGTTTAGTTATATATTATAGACTTATGGAAAGAGACCTTCTAAAAACGTTAAAATGTATGACTGGCACACAACACCTTAAATTAGAGTGAATAAATGAAGACTCGGCACATCACTTCTGAAAGGTTGCTGACCCCTGGACTAGATGATCATGTTGGTCCCTTCTGGCCTTAAAGTCTATGAGTCTATAAGTATGGTGTACATATAGTTTAGTGTCTAAAGCTATTTTTGTTATTAAACATCCACAAAACACTTTTCTGATTTTTTTCCTGCTTGTTTTTTTGATAAGCATATTGTAATTTTATTCAGTGGAGTTACTGATGAACTCCCACAGGAGCTCACACTGGAACTGCAATGTTGGAAACTTACATTTTAGTGGTTAGTATACACACTTCATCATGACTGCATTCCACTCTGTAATATAAATTTGATTGACTGAGCATCTAAAAGGCCTCAAAGATAATGTGGAAAATATTTTCTTACAGAAAGGTTAACTGCAACCATAATTTAAACAGATTTTAATTTAAATTCCGTTTCCATATAGATTATAAGAATTCTGTTAACAATTAACAAAATAACCACAATTTGCACTCATTTTGCTGTCAAAGACATTGTCAAACTTGCTGAGAGAAAAACCCCAAATGTAGTTCTTTAACTATTATCAAAAGAAAGAACACAATTAGTGCAAAGTTACCACAAGCACTCAGCAGCCCTAATTTGCAAACTACATAAAGCAGCACAAACAGGCTGGTTTTCAAGAGCCAGTCCCAGATGAACTTGAGATGAGATAAAACAGAGCACTAGGTGTTACAGTTCTCTTACGCCAATGGCAAAACAGACTACGTCTCGCCAAAGAAATGATCTTTCCTCCATTGAGAAATGCGGCTACACAGCTGCCATATCATGTTCCTTATTTAGAAGAGTTCCTGAGAGAATGCTAGCATATTTCCTCTAAATGTGATTTAAAACTTTCAAACATATCTCACATTAGTTGGTTACTTGTGCCAGTTGGTCTGTACATAGTCAGGGATTAAGAAAATTGAAGTTTAAAAGTCAAAGTGTCTTGTTAAAAATAGAATTTGAGCAGCAATAATTGTGATGGTCTGGAATGAAATAGGAACAAAACAAATACATTATATTGTAAATGACAGTGATCCAGGAAACCAAAAGCAACTGAGAACATCATCATCTAGGAAAAAAGTTATTCCTTTGATCAAGAGCAGTGGTCCCCACAGGCGTCGCTGCCGAAATGACGCCGAATTTCGGCGGCATTTCGGCGGATGCTCGACCGCCAGCCAGGACGTGGGCACATTTAGATGCCCCCGCGGGTGCCATGGCGCCCGCGGGCACCGCGTTGGGGACCCCGATCAAGAGCATCAACCCCTTCCTATTGAACTGATATCTGACTGCTTTACTAAACATTTCGACACATTCAGAAAAATATGCCCCCAAATAACTATCAACAAACGAGCACAAATTCAGGCTTTCCCATCCCACTGCAGAGGGGAAACAGGATGTGTGGAGCTCAGTCCAGCTCCACAGGAAACCTGTGCTCCAGTACAGTGGTTTTCAGCTTTTTTTTTATTTGCGAACCCCTACAAAATTTCAAATGGAGGTGCGAACCCCTTTGGAAATCTTAGACATAGTCTACGGACCCCCCAGGGGTCTGCAGACCACAGGTTGAAAACATTTGCTCTAGTGTACAGCAAGGGATTAAGGCTATGCCTACACTTGCAGAGTTTTTGCACTGTCAGTTTCAACAGTGATCGAGAACCGGTAAAAGAAAAGCGCTGGTTTGTGTTCTTACTTATTTCCACAGGCAGCAGATCATGTTCACATTTGCAGCACTTCCACTGCCGACGAGAACAACACACTGAGGGCAGCTATCCCACAGTGCAGCTCTCCATTTTGAGGCTAGGTCTTGTGGTAAGGGGGGGTTATCCTGGGCATCCTGGGTCCCTACACAGCCTCCTCTCCCCAAACACTGATCAGCTCTAGTAGCTCAGCATTGCTCCAAGTTTGCTCCATGAAGCAGCCATCATCACCTGGCAGGATGATGAGTGAGCACTTGCCAAGAAAAGAGGAAGGGGAGTTTCAAAGTCCCCAGGGCTTTAGAGAGGGAGGGGCGGATGTCTGTTTACCTGGCATCAGAGCAGCAGAGCTGCGGGCCAGAGTGGTCACCTAGGCACTGTGGGATATCCTCTGGAGGCTAAAAGCCGTGTAAAAAGGAAGAATGTGTCTTCACTTGCACACCACCACAAAAGTATCACTGGTAAGAGCTGTACGCCTCTTGTAGAGGTGGTTTTCTGTTTGTGGTGAAACTTCTGAGTAAGTCACTGGCAAGTGTAGACACTCCCACAGTTTTTGTGCAAAAACGGGACTTTAAATGGCAACTGTAGATATGCCTTAAGAGCATGGTAGAGGCTGACTGGTGGATTGCTACTGTGTTGATCCATCAACCATTACCAGCCATGGAGCAAAGAAGCTACCTGTATTACCCTGGAAAAGTTACAAAATGCTCAGTCCAACAGATACATATGGAGAAATGCCAACGTCCAGTACAAGCGAGTATAGTAAAACAATGACCGGATAACACCGCTGATTGGGAACAAGGTTTGTTGAGAACTTATTTGCACTGAGACCTGGTTACTTCATTCCTCTGAAGTACTGCCCGTGGAATCTGCACTTTTGCAAATTGTTATCTAATAGTAATGTTAGCAAAGCTCAACCTACATCTCTGAAATCTTTGTAAGCTTATCACATGTGGACACATATGGACAGTCATATGCGTTGTCATCTCTAACCACACACCATCATCAAAGTCATATGTATGTGCAAACACCAGCCATTCTTAGCACATGGCATTGTAATAGAATTCATGACCAAAACCTCCAGCTTCTGAACAATGAGATAAAAGAGTAACCCCAATGGCTTAGCCAGTAGTGGGATGCTGTGCAATTCAGTAAGAGACAATCGTATATTAACATATATACTAGTAGAGCAAAAATTTTTAATTAAAAAAAAATGGCTTAGTGGCTAAAGCACTGGACTAACACCTGGGTTCTATTTCTGGCTCTGATACTGGCCTGTGGGGTAACTTTGGGCAAATTAGTTCATCTCAGTGCCTCAGTTTCCCCATCTGTAAATGTGGGTAATGATATCTGTCTCCTTTGCAAAGTGCTGTGAGATCTACTGTTGAAAAGCAGTATATAAGAGCTAGATACTATTTTTAAAAACAGAAACTTTGGCAAAAAGCTTCCAATTTCTCACTGACACTTTCTTTTTTTCATCCTTTTGTGACAGAATACAGCAAAATGCAGAATGCACAGATTGGCTTTTTTCTTCTCTAACTTTTCAAACCTTCCTCAGCTTTGGCAAAGGTACAGTGGGCAAAAGGAAAAAGACAAAAATGAAAAAGTGGGTAAACCCCCCCGCAACTTCCAGACATCATTCAATCTATTGCATTCCGTGGTAAAAAGGGAGGGAGAAAAAAAAGAAAGGGACCCCCCCCCCAGTCACATTAACGTTTGTCAAAAAAGTTCCATTAAAAATGAAAAAGTGCAAAATCATTCTGCTTTAGATCAAAAATGACTTTGAATTTTTTCATAAAACTGTTTTCCTTTGTTTTGACCAGCTCTATATACTACTACATTACTGTTTTTCCTGTCAAGTATGGAAAATCAATATTAAGGGGAAAAATAAGTGATTTGTTTTACAAGTAAAAAAATACTAAAATGTAGCAATTCTCTCTCTCCAGCATACCAAACTTCATTGTGTCTAGAACGCAAAGCTCTGGCTGAGATATTTGGCATTTGTGGTCTGGCCTGTACTTGGAAGGCTTTGCTGGTATAGCTATGCCCGTATACTATCCTGGCAAAGTGCTCCAACTGTGGTGCAGCTTACACTGGCAAAACGTGCTTTTGCCAGGATAGCTTACTCCAGCCCCAACCGAGTGAAATAATATGTACTGACAACACCACAGCTTTGGCAGTACAACTGCATCTACACCAGGGGCTTTTGTTGGCACAGCTACTTTGGTTGCAAATCACACCTCATTACAAACTTGACTGACACAGCCTTGCTGGCAACAATTTGACCTGGCCTTCGCCTCAAACTGTAGGACTGGCCAGAAAGGCTAGAGCCAGGCAATACTTGACACAAAATATAACAATTGAAAAGGATAGCCAAATAAGCAATCATGCATAAGACTTATAGGATGTGTTTTTTCCTTTGGAATTTGTCTCAGACTGTCAATATAAACAAGAACTGCTTCTTGTATAGGTCAAATATCTTTTTATAGTGTTGCTGCTCAAACACAAAGCAGCAAACGTGATATTTTAATGTATTTTTTTGCTAACCAAATGATGGTTACAGCCTAAAGTGGACACACATGTTTATGTGACAGAAATAAAAATAAGCACATGTTTACTTAGACTTCACAGAGCTGTACAACTGAAGGAATTGCTATAAGAAACCTTTGAGACATGTAAGTGTTTGTTTAGAAACCTAATTAAAATTCCTTAGGCAGTATTTCAAGTAGAAAGGGAAAGTGCCTGCACATTTATTTATATTTCAATCAATTAAATCTATACATTCACTGACATTTGAGACAGTGAAATAAACAACAGTATTTTTTTATTTGAATCTTAAAATAATACTGTGTTCTTGTATAATGTTTGTGATTGTTTGTACATTCAAATCATCATAGCACTTTTGCCAGATTCCATATAATTTGATCAAACAGCAATGATAAAGAACTTTATATTTGAAATAAAGCTAGGCTGTTCTGATAAAGAGCTGCCCTTATTCTCCTTAAAAATATCAAGCATTTCTAAAGCCAAACCGACAGTAAGTATGACTACCTTTATTTTACCTCACTGAATACTACATTTGACGTTGGTCTTGAAAAGAAAGAATTGTATTTAACATTTAATAATACAAACAAATTAAAAATAATGCCAACAATTGTTTGTAAAGTCTGACAGCAGTTTAGAAAATTAACTTTGAATTAATAGATGTTGTTATTCATCATTATCATTATTTTGGTAGCACTCACAATATGATAGAGACTGTTTTTAGGACTTAGGAAGTCACAACCCCTGTTGAAAAGGCTTTCCAATTAGAAAGTGAAGCAACATACAAAGGATGGGGGGGAGGGATACAATCACAGATCCCAATCCTACAGAACCTTGCATACAATATCTAACTTTGGGCACAAGTAGTCTCATTAAGCATAATGATACGTAGCATAATTTTGTAAAATTGTATTGGTAAAGAGGGAAGATTTCCTCTTAAGCAGAGCTAGATATACTATATTACATGAAGCATGACAATGGATAAGTCTTATATTTGTTTTCCTAGTTAATACAACTGCAATTGCTTTTGTTATTAAGATAAGTGTTCAATCTTCAATAAAATAAAATAAAATAAAAATAAAAATGACATGTCTCAATAATATCCTCCAGCAAGGCATTTTGGGCTGGGAAATATTTTTTTCCTCATACTGTACTTCTAAATGACAAGGATTTTTGGAACTGTAACTTAAAAAAAATAAACCTTAACATACCTGGGGGAGAGCCCAGATAGAACAGCGATCAGTTTATCAGAAATACTACACATTAGACCAGGGGTAGGCAACCTATGGCACGCATGCCGAAGGCGGCACGCGAGCTGATTTTCAGTGGCACTCACACTGCGCGGGTCCTGACCACCGGTCTGGGGGGCTCTGCATTTTAATTTAATTTTAAATTAAGCTTCTTAAACATTTTAAAACCTTATTTACTTTACATACAACAATAGCTTAGTTTTATATTGTAGACTTATAGAAAGAGACCTTCTAAAAACATTAAAATGTATGACTGGCACACGGAACCTTAAATTAGAGTGAATAATTGAAAACTTGGCACACCACTTCTGAAAGGTTGCCAACCCCTGCATTAGACTAAACAGAGCACTACAAGAAAATTAGCTCCTCCCAGCAGCTTGGAAGTTCCTGTACAGAGGTTCTTGTTAGAGATAGGACAGTTACAGGTTTTAGCTATTTGTGGTTTCTACTACAATTAGGCAAATTAAATGTCACACTGCTCCACTGTACTACACTTGGCTAAATGTTTTGAGAACAAATTATGACAAAAAGTCATTAAATTTGGGGAAACATTTACATCACACCCACACCAAAACCTACCAATTGTCTCAATGGGTGAAATATAATATTGTCATTAACTAGAGCTGGTTACCATGAGAATGTTGCAGCCATGCAATGTCAATAATTCAGTCATCAGTGAAATAATATTACCATCTGAAGGTCAGCTAACAGATTTCAGGGAAGAGTGTCATGATTTTGGGAAGAAAAACTGCTTGCGACAAGATCTAAAGTGGTGATGGTTTTACAATACGTCATTTCCTAGTTATTCATCTCCAGCACTTTCCAAAAGGAATAATAGATTGCTTCACAGCTGTGAAATTCCTGCCCGCCAAAAATGTGATTGTAATCAGTGTCTACACATCAAAGATGAATGATGGTACTGCCAATAAATATGAGTAATGACTTAATGGAAACTTAGACCTATAAAGCTGGATGTCAAGATTAATTTGGAAGGGGTCTGGGTATGGCATTAACATAAACAGCATGTGTTGAAACCCTGGCCAAAGCAGTAAGGAATTTAGTCAGCAGAGTGAACATCATTTCATTGAGTGACTGCAGTATCTGTGTTGATGCAAATGTCAAGATTTTATGAAGTCATCCACCAATACCACTGGGGCCCAAATAGTTCAAGACATTTCTCCAACTCAGATCTGTGACCCTTAAAGCCTGAAAAACAAATGTCAGCAAGTAACCTACTACGCTGCTTTTTTTACTAGACAGGAAACCAGTTCCTGAGGCAACAATGTCTAAGTCACTTCTTTGTATGATTTCTCAGATGGCCTGGAGTATGAATGGCATCCAACTTATACGGCCACTACTGTCATACGCTAAGCTAGACTATCTTGTTTCTCACTTTAAAAGTATGGAATTCAGTACAGATGGTACTAGGAACTGAGTACCACAGGATGAGAGGGACATTTAAAGCAGAGGCAAGAACACACAATGGCTTAGCCAGAGTTTCCAATAAGGCAATTAAAGAAAATATACTTCTGCAAACTAAGATGGAAATGTCACAGAACTAGATCTGGGCTAACATCAGCAGCAGACTTTGGCCCATAGACATATTGGTAAAGAAGACCTGGCTAATTTGCTTTAGAAATCTGTAACTTTTATAACACTAAGTAATCAAGACTGTATTTTTAAAATACCTAATACAATGGGCATTTGTAATAACTTCCCAAATGGATCACGAGTACGGTTTGAGCCAGAAACTTTAGGATGGCAGCACAGGCCTCTATCAGTTGAGCTAAAGGAACTATCACATTAACAGGCAGTGACAGTAGGCTGGTGAACCAGCCACTAGAGGTGGGGTGGGACTCAGCATACTGACACAGTAGGTTACACTTGTAGTAACCATCCTATTTTATAGACACAGATTGACTAGGTTCTAGCCTCGGTGAGGTTAATGGCAAAACTCCCATTGACTTCAGTGGGATCAGGATTTCATCTCTAGGTTCTATCTCAGCTCCACCAAACTCTGAAGAAAATTCTAACTTGGAAAAAGATCCTGTATGCTATGTAAATTTTCAGCAGACTGCAAGTTGTGTGTGTGTGGAACCTAGGGGTCAAAATGGGCCTTACAGAGTAGGTCTACATGGCATATTAACCTCAGGCTCTGACTCAGATTTAAATCCAAACTCCCATTCTATCCATAGATAAATTAGTCTGAGCCAGGCCAGGAACTCTTCATGACCCAGGGCTGCGGACCCTGCTAGGGGGGTGGGTCAGAGTCCAAGTTCCATAGTGACATGGGTCAGAGCCCAGGTATTTTGCAGTATGGATGCAACTCAAGTCCAGGTCACCAGACTTGGTTGTGGAGAGTCTGACAACTCTATCCCACAATCTCCTGGGGAGGGTTCCCAGCCCTTCATTGCCAAAACTTGCCAGTTGCTTCCTGGGAGGTTGGACACAACCTCCTGGTTCAAATGCAGCTGCTCTGCATTTAACCCTTTGTTTCCAGTGCTCAACTGGAAACACAGCCAACACAGATATGTGTTAGCTATGGCCAACAGCAAGATGAAGTGCAGCACCAAGCACAATGCTAGCTGGCCAGAGGAATGCAGCCAGATTCTGGTTAACCTCTTATGATTAGACAGCAGAACAATGCAGCGAGCAGATCAAGCAGCTGAAGACAGAGTACTGCAAAGTCAAGGATGCTAACGGCATCTCTGGGAACACCCTGTCTTCCTGCTTCTTTTAGAAGGACTTTGACCAGGTACTGGGAACTATACTGAGCACTGAGTCCCTAATGTGCATGAGTGTCTGTTGAGTGGGGATGGCATCGTTATAACCCCAAGGTCAGGTACTACCAGAGGAGAGGTTTTTAAGGTCAGGCTTGACAAAAGCCCTGGCTGGGATGATTTAGTCAGGGATTGGTCCTGCTTTGAGCAGGGGGTTGGACTAGATGACCTCCTGAGCTCCCTTCTATGATTCTATGAAAGCCAGCTGCCAGATGAAGGGCAAGAAATGACCCTGGAGTTGAGGCCAGCCATCAAAAGGCTATGCCACCAGAGCAGCTACAGCATATCCTGGATGACCTATTTGGAGACAACTCTGGGCAGCTGCCCACTACATAATTGGCATCAGAACAAGCACCACCTAAGTAAGTTTCTGCAGCCCGGTAAGTTTCTCCAGCCATATATATAGTTATTAATGTATGGACGGGAGGGATTTCCCACTTACAGGCCTATTAAGTTATTAATACAAGATGCAATTTGTGGTGTTCTGTTCAGGGCAAACGCAGGCCACACCTTCCCTCCCCCCCAAAATGGACACCATGAAAAGATGGGGGTGGGGGAATAAACAAGCAAGTATGAATTTTTTTTTACTAGTTACTTGCTGGTTGTTAAGTATGGATTGCGGCTCCACAATTCACAGGCTCACAAACCCTCATCTAATACAGCACACCTTATAAATGAGCCACACGTGCACAGTGGAAGACTATGTGAACGGAGTCCCCAAAAACATGGCCGTTATGTGTCCAAACAAAACCAGTGTGTGTATTTGGTCCATTGCTTACTTTAATGTCTGAGTACAAACTACAGTCAGTCTGTGTTAGGAGTCCCAGTAGCTGGCAGTCATTTGGATTTTTGCATGGACACAGAGTACTTGTACGGAGGCTGTACCGCGTATCCATGGTAATTCAGCATCTTGTTTTTACCACTGCAAGATACAGTGTTGCTGTAAGTACTGATAAAAAGGACTTAAGTATAAGTACCATGTATACCATTGCAGAAGTATTTATGAGTACAAGTATGTGCTTATGTATTTATAAGTAAAAGTACAAGTGCAAATAAATAGGATGAAATTCAATAAGGACAAATGCAAAGTAAGGAAGGAACAATCAGTTGCATGCATACAAAATGGGACATGACTGCCTAGGAAGGAGCAAGGGATCTGGGTGCCATAATGGATCACAAGCTATATGAGAGTCAACGGTGTAACACTGTTGCAAAATAAAGCAAACATCATTCTGAGGTGTATTAGCAGGAGTATTGTAAGCAAGACACGAGAAGTAATTCTTCTGCTCTACTCTGCACGGATTAGGCCTCAGCTGGAGTATTGTGTCCAGTTCTGGGCACATACTTCAGGAAAGATGTGAACAAATTAAAGAAAGTCCAGAGAAGAGCAACAAAAATGATTAAAGGTCTAGAAAACATGACTTATGAGGGAAGATTGAAAAAATTGGGTTTGTTTAGTCTGGAGCAGAGAAGACTGAGAGGAGACATGCTAACAGTTTTCAAGTACATAAAAGGTTGTTACAAGGAGGAGGGAGAAAAAATGTTCTTGTTAATCTCTGAGGAGAGGACAAGCAATAGGCTTAAATTGCAGCAAGGACAGTTTAGATTGGAGATTAGGAAAAACTTCTAACTTTCAGGGTGGTTAAGCACTGGAATAAATTGTATAGGGAGGCTGTGAAATCTCCACCAGATTTTTAAGAGCAGGTTAGACAAACAGCTGTCAGGGATGGTCTAGATCAGGGATTCTCAACCTTTTTCATTCTGAGGCCCCTCCCCCCCAACATGCTATAAAAACTCCACAGTCCACCTGTGCCACAACAGGTTTTCCACATATAAAAGCCAGGTCTGGCATTAGGGGACAGCAAGCAGGGCAATTGCCTGGGACCCCATGCCACAGGGTCCCCCAGAAAGCTAAGTTGCTCAGGCTTTGGCTTCAGCCCCAGGTGGTGGGGCTCAGGGCCCCAGGCTTCAGCCCCATGAAGTAGGGCTTCGGCTTTCTGCTCTGGGCCCCAGCGAGTTTAACGCTGGCCCTGCTTGGAGGAACCCCTGAAACCAGCTCGCAGCCCCTGGACCTCTGGTTGAGAACCACTGGTCTAGATAATACTTAGTCCTGCCATGAGTGAGGGGACTGGACTAGATGACCTCTCGAGGTCCCCTCCAGTCCTATGATTCTATACTTTCAACTGCTGTATTATATGAATTACCTCATCTAGGATAAGAATTAGCTTATCTATTTTTTTCGCTGGACACTGGTTTATCACAGTCATCGCTGTAGAACAGTATCCAAACAGGGAGCCTGGTACTTTGGGGTTTCTCCAGACACTGTGAATAAGGCTCCCCACGGCTGCTGGATTGGGGAACAACTCTCCCTGCTGCTGGCTGTAGTGACCAATGAGAAATAAAGGGCGAGTGGCTGCCCACCTCCCTGGCTGGTGCAGCAGCCTGGCCAACCAAAGAAAGCCTGGCAGCCAGAACTCAGCGCCTGGAGCTCCCAAGCCAAGACAGTGGGTACTGGGGGCTAACTAGAGTCCAGACCAGTTAGGAGGGATGTAGTTGTTTAAAACAAAACCAACAATTTTTTTAAAAAATACTTGCAGATAAAAAAAAGAGTTGCCTACACTTCAAGTTTCTTTAAAATGTACTTAAATACAAGTATGTAGAGTATTTCAAAATAATTAAGTATGTACCTAAGTACAAATGTTCATGGAAATACTGTTTGCTGGTGCTGAAAGCAAAAGTTTCACCAAGTAGGAACTCCGGATGGTTGGCTATGTTACAGGGCAGTGCATACATATTAGAGCTGCCTCCAACTCACAAGCCCCCTCCATTCTGAGATGTCCTTGTCAGTCACTAAATATCTCCTTGGCATACACAGCTGGCTGTCCTAGAATAGAAGTTCATGCTTCCCTGGGGACCTCCAGAATATCAATGGATTCCAGAGCTTCCCCTGACATCACTGCAAAACCATAGCTTGTAACTAGACCACTCATAAAGTCACCCCCAGCCACAGGAATATTGAAATAATTTTAGCTGAATTTTGTATGTGTGTCTTAGCATGATATGTGCTGGTTTCCAGTGATCTTTCAAAGTAGGTCTGAAGTGGATAGTGTTATGTGCGTCAACAGACTATTGATAAAACGTATCATCTTTTGAGCTTGAAAAAGAACAGCCTTTTTCATAAAGTTTGAAATGTAATTTTTTTTTATCATGGTCAGGCAATAATGTCCTCTTTCTCCATTCTAGGCCCTTCCACCTCCACAGGGCAAAACACACAGCATCAGGGGTAAGGACCAACCGGGAAAGAGAGAGAAAGAGAGAGAGAGTCTGAGATGAGCTGATGGAAGAGCTGCTAGATAAAAAAACTAAACAGATATTTGTCCAGAATGATCATAAGGAGTACCAAAAATGGTAAGAATACATGCAGGGCAGAAAGCGAGAGAGGCTGCACAACCTGAGGACTGGTGGACAGATGCTTGTATCATGACCACAGGTTGAGGGAAAGAGACAGAGCACAGCAGTTTGAGTGATTACTTGAGATAATGGCTACCAGATTGCAGGCTTCAGTGCAGCCTTCAGGTCTTGCTCTGATCCACATGGTCTGAGTCCCCTCATCACAACAGTCTCCTGAACAGCATGTATCCTTTGGACAATTCAGGGGTTGGCTGGACCATGTTACAGGCAATGAACAGTAGCACATGGAACAGACAAATGTAACCTATGCATTCCATCCACTTCTGTCCAGTTGCAGCCTGCATGTGACAAACATGCCAGAAATGCCAAGGGAACAGTGGGACAGGGAACAATCAGGTATAGTTGGGCATATCATTTGGGCACATGTACCTATGACTTTTTTTGGCATCATGTTTTTTTACTGTGCTGTTACTATGATGACAGCTGGTCTGCCTTCCTGGTTTTTGCACTAAGTACCCATGTAAAAAAATGCTGAATTTGCACACAAGGCAAGTTTTATTATATGAAATGGTACAAGTGGCATAAACTTTAATGAACCCCATCAAATGCACAATCTCTAACTTTAACAATACAAATATACAAACTGTCATCACATTAATCCATGAACTGTGAGTTGCAGTACATGGCCAGTATTGATAAAGTGCATGACATCTCCATACATTGCATGAAAGTGTTTACAGAACTCATAATACACAGTACCAATACATTTACAAAAATCTTCCCACAGCTGGCCTGCATGCATACAAGGCACAATACCATTTCTTCACCCCCATGCACAGGACCATGCAAACCCATTATGTGGGCGCAAAAAGTATCCCTGATTTCTTTTGCACATCTGGATCCAGATCCAGTCATGACAAGTGCACAGTCTGGCTTGTGTATCTGTTCAGATGTCCAGCAGTGCCCTAGGTCCACTCCTGGTGACAATGTTCTCCCTTCTAACTGCAGTCCTTGTGCAGAACACAGCAGCTCACAATAACGTGGACTGTATTGATGTAATTGGCATTGAAATGGTTTTGAAGGCAGCACCAACAGGATTTCAGTCTGCCAAATGAACATTCCACCACTATCCGACAGCTACTGAATGTGTAGTGGAACCTTCTTTTGCCGAGTCTGCTGAAATCAGGGTATGGTTTTCATAACCATGGCAATGGGGTGTGTATGTGGGGGGGGGAGGGGAATTAGGTCCCTTAAAACAACAATGGGGATAGTGACCCCATTTATAATAATGTAATTTGGTGGGACTAAAATTCTAGCCTCTCTGTGAAGCTAAAGTACCAATCTCTCAAACACCCTGGCATCATGCACCCTGCCAGTGCATCCCACACAAGGGTCCCTGAATCTGCCCCTGTGGTCAGTCAGGGCCTGAATAACAATGCAGTTTATGCACTCATGTGCTCCTTGTGGTGGGCACACTATAGGCACATAAGTCCCATGAATGGCCCCCGAGCAGTTTGGAAAGCCCTGTCTCTGAAAACAAGTAATTTCAGGAACATCTGTAGTGCCCAACACTTTTGGGTACATTGCAGGCTTGATTTCCTCACAAACCTCTGTCACAACCTTCCTGTGATGGGTTTCCCCGCCTCAGGGTGCTGGCTGGAACTGGGGTACCACTGAGCCCACCTGACTCATCCACATGGGCTCGCTTTCACCCTGTGGTGCTGTGATATGTTGCCAAGCTCTCCAAGTTTGCTCTTTCACCAGCATACACACAGATAGGGACACACTTAGCTGGAGCTTCATACACAGATGGTGAGATCAGCTCTGCATGGGAAGGCTCAGTTAAGGCACCTCCCAGTTGCTAAGGCACACGCCTCCCTGACTCTGGAGTGTAAACCCCAAATTATACCGTCTTGCACTGCACAGGGAACTATACAGCGTAAGATCATAAAATTTCCCCCCTCCCTCAATGTGGAGAGAGAGATGCAACAGCTTTCTGCCCAAGTTATAATTTCTCCACACAGGTTTTAGACAAAACAAACAAGTTTATTAACTACAAAAGATAGATTTTAAGTGACAGCAAACAGATCAAAAGCAGATTACCTTAATAAACAAACAACACCACAAATTGAGCTTAACAAACTAGACAGGTAGGATATGAATTAGCAAATTATCACTCTGAGTGATAAACAGGCTGGCAGATTCTTAAGGCACAAGGTGCCTTGGCTTTCTCAAGTTTTCATACACAGGCTAAAAATCCTTCTAGCCTGGGACCATCACTTCCCACAGTTCAGTCCTTGCCCCTCAGGTGTTTCCAGGTGTGTTGTTGTAGGGAGAGTGAGGTACCATCATGATGTCATTGTCCCCTTTTTATATCTTCTTCGCACTTGCTGGAAAGCTTTTGCTGTGACCTGGGTCAAACAGTCCCCATTGTGTTATCCCCCAGTCCCCAGTGCTATCTCTGAGAGGTTTCTATTGTACACAGTTCCTGGGGTAATCCTGGTGCTTGTGTGCATTTCCTCAATAAGCCATGAACTTGTTTGGCCTTTTCATGGTTGTACTTGAAAGGCTGCTTGTGGGTGTCTTCAACCTCATGTGTTTCAGTAACATACATAGCCAAATGTCAAAACTTCACATACCATGATAGCATATAGAATCCAATGAGATATTACTGTGTAGCAGATCCAGACTTTTAGAATGACATCTCACAAGGCATACTTTGTACAAAACATATCCTAATTACATGACAGTGGTGAATATTAGGGTGCCAGGGTGTCACACCTTCCCACACACATAGTTGATTTGCCAACTCCAAACTGGCTAGCCATGGACCTTTAGAAGTTTGGGGTAGCCAGCCTCCAGATAGCTATCACAATCTGCTTTTGGAGCAGCATGGCCACCCTCATGTGGGTGTCCTGGTGTTGGAGAGTAGGGGCAAGATGATCACAAACCTGCAGGAACATCTGCTTCTTCATGCAAGAGTTCTGGACCCTCTGCTGGTCATCCAAGGTCTGCATGATGATGTGGTCTCATCAGTCTGTATTTGTAGCTCTTGAAGCACTAGTCTCCAGAAGGGGAATCTGCAGCTAAAGCAACAACTGGTTTAGCTGGGAATCTGCAGCTAAAGCATCAGCTGGTTCGCAGCTGGCATGTCAACATCCTTTTCAGAGAGGTGCCTTTGGCAGTTCAAAAACTGCAGTTGAAATGTCCACCAGCATCTCCTTTCCCAAAACAGGACTGAGAGCATGAGGTAGAGAAGTTCTTCTACTTGGGTGGGATCCAGGTTGGCTCTAGTTGCTGGGAGCATGCAGACCTAAAGTGGCTTGACTGGATGTATTTGTGGGCTAAAACCACCCAAAACACTTCCAGCCAATTCCCACAGGATGGACAGACAAATTGTCCCACAAGCCATAGGAAATAAGCTCCAAAGTGGCTTCAGCTGGCTAGGGCACTAGGAACCCTGGGATACAACAGTACATGTTCACAGAAGCGGAAGTTCAGACTCGGGTCTTCATATTGCAGCATGGACACGCCGGCATGGTTATGAGGTTCAGGTTTGCAACACAGTGCGGATGCTCAAGCATGGGCCTGGAAACACCAAGTCTGCAGCTGAAGGTCACAGAGACCAGAGTTTAGTGTGTAGTGTAGACGTACCCACAGTAGGCATGAGAGATTCAGCCTTAACTTGGTAATACAGATTACTGCTGTATTTTCATAATTAATAAGTGAACCCCAAAGTGTGTGTAAGCATCCAAAAGTTTGGATGTTTATCCAGACAGCATCCATTGTATACACATTTATTTAAACTGAAATAAAAGTCTCCTCAATTTAGGCTCTCTTGTGAGATTTTCATTATATCTGGGTTTCAGACAAATGTGAAGGACTAATAAAATAGGGATTTTCTGGGAACCAGGCATTGGTGTTGTGATAAATAAAGTTGGGGAATAGCTCCCTTTGATGAACACCCAGCCAGCAAGTTAGCTGTAAAATCCCTCTTGGTAGCTGTTCTTCACTTGCTTTACCTGTGAAGGGTTAAAAAGTCCCCCAGGTAAAGAAAAAAAAAGGTGGGCACCTGACCAAAACAGCCAATGGGAAGGCTAGAACTTTTTAAAATGGGGAAAAACACCTTTCCCTTTGTCTGCTGCTCTGTGGGCTGGAGGGACAGAGCAGCAATGCTGTAAGCAGCTTAAGCCAGGTATGATCATAAATCATCACATCATGCCTAGAACTACTTATCTCAGCTCCAAATGCGGAAGTAGATCAGAATATTTAGCTAAACGTGATCAGGAGTATTTTCTTTATTTTGGCTTGTGGATCTCCTCTGTGCTAACTCCAGATGCTTTTGTTTGCTTGTAACCTTTAAGCTGAACTCTCAAGAAAGCTGTTTTGAGTGCTTAATTTTTGTAATGGTTTCTTTTAAGATATAGCAAAAAGCCTAAGTTCCAGATGTAATTTTTTCCTTTTTGTTTTTAATAACATTTACCTTTTTTCAGAACAGGATTGGATTTTTGGTTTGTTCATGTTGTTCGATTAGCTGATAGCCACAGACAATTTCCTTTGTTTTCTTTCTCAGCTCTTCCCTGGATGGGGGGTGAAAGGGCTTGAGGGTACCGCACAGGAAGGAATTCTCAAGGGCTCCTTCCTGTGTTCAAAGGGAATTTTTTGCATTTGGGTGGTGGCAGCATTTACCAAGCCAAGGTCAGAGAGAAGTTGTAACCTTAGAAGTTTAATACAAGCCTGGAGTGGCACATATTAATGTTTAGAATCCTCGCAGGCGCCCACCTTCTGCACTCAGAGTGACAGAGTGGGGATTCAGCCACAACAGGTGCTGTGCTGATATTTCTGGAAGAGGGGACTGCAGGCAGTTATTTGTGACTGCTTCTGTTCCAGGATTGTTTATTTGTGTAAATAAAAGAAGTTATACTTAAACTATACTTGGGCTCTGCATCGACTTCTCCTCCCAGGGAAGATGATCTGCAACTCCTTGGAATTCTGCTACCAGTGAGCATAGGAACAATGCTGGAGTCAGACTAGGACACTGGTATCAGAAGAAGGGCAACAATATAGCAACCCTTTTTGGGCATGGACAGTCTTACTGTGTGTGAACAGCATCTAGAAGAATAGGACAGTGATCCTAGGCCCTACAAATATTAAATAGCTACAACACTGAACAACAACAACAACACTGAACTCTTGTACTGTTAAGTTTGGGGGAAAATACTAGAATTCAAACACCCTTTAAAAAAATCTGTTTTGCAGTCCACTAACACAAGATCTACATTTTGTGAAATCTTTACAACACTGAATACATTACAGAATTCAAATCCCCTCTTGACAAAGTGCAACAGCTATTATGAAAAACATAAGGCATGAAAGATTAGCAGCCAACATCTCTCCAGAGAGCACTTTCCTTGCTCCCCGGCAAGAAATTTGCTTGCTATGTCATTTTATATAGATAGAAACAAAAAGAATTCAAAGAAACATAAATGAATTTTGTTTGCTCCTATCTTAAAAACCACCACCAGCACCAGGAGATGTTTCCTGGCAAATAGCCACCTCCAGTCCTACATTGTGGAACACCCTGCTAGGAGAGATCATAATGAGTTCTACTTTGATTTTTTCAGAGCATGGTGCAGAAGCCATCCTACTGCAACATGTACTGAAGAATTAATCCAAAGTAATGAGAGACGAAAGAAACAAGAGACAGATAGGAGGAGGCTGGGAGGGGGGGGGGGAGGAGGAAATCCAAGGACCACAGTGTCTGCTGGCAAAAACTGACATAAGTTGCATATACAAAAATGGATTTTCACCCATTCACACTGCCAGAAAATTTGGTCTCAAGTTTAAAACAAAACAAAACAACAGAACCTGAGTGCTAGGATGGTCAGTATGGAGCATGTTTTAAATAACCACCTGTGTTTCTACAATGACTGGTGGTAGACTGAAAAAGAATTAGAAAAAATTATACTATTTCAGAACCATAAAATTATGTCAGATTCATAATCATTACAATGTACAGACTACAGTAACCTAGAATTGATTTGGATATGAAGTAGATCTTAAATCTTCAATTTTAAAACAGATTAAAGCTGCCGAAAACCTTGGAAACTATTACCAACGTCTCATTAAATGCTATTTTCTCAGGCTAGCCAGTTAGATAGAACTGTAGGATTGCCCTTTCAATTTATATCTTACAACCGCATTCTGACATGGAGTGGTCCTTTTTATTCCTTTAATTGCTTTCAAGTCACTGAACATGCTTATAAAAAAATGTAGGCCTATAGCAGCAGAGAGGGAGAAAGACAGTCTTCAACAAGCGAGGGATCCCTTAAGGACCTTAATTCCATTTAGAGAGTCTTAAAGAACACAGTTTTTTTTCCTCTTTTCCATTAGCGACCTTCTTAGGTCAATTTTTGTGTGTGCTTGTTTTTGGTATTCCAAAAATTCACATGTGAACAAAAAAGGAATGACTAATACAGTCCCTACTACTGAAAAATATATGATGACTACTACTAGAACATCTACAAACAGATAGCCTGAGAAAACATTTTCTCCTATATGCCGGCAACTCGACATTTTCATTTGTTACAAATGAATATTCTCGTAATCAGTGTTATTGACTGTGAGGTTAATAGCTGTTTTACCCACCTAACATTTCTAACCTAACTTTCATATTTAATTCAATAGATTTTTGTCGATAAAACAACGCAGTGCATGCTCACAAATTCCTTCGACAGCTGCAGATTTACTAGCGTCAAGCTCATTAAAATCTATATACACAAGTAACGCAAACTCCATATAAGAGTTTGTGAAGAGATTTTTGTTTGATCCATCAGCCATTTTACATCCATGATTCCCTAAGGATTCTTCTCCTTTGTGCACTTCAGTAGCGTGTCATCCAATAAATGGAGGCTACATAAAACCACCCTTACTCAAAAACAAGGAAAATAATAAATACACAGTGCAACCAAGTCCACGCACCACTAGGTGTCCTCTCATGGTGTTGCAGCTCTCTCACAGGACTACTGCCCACACTGCATCATTCCAGCACTGTGGAGATTTCTCTGTGAGTAACTCATCCATTAACTCAGCCCTCCAGCCTGGTCACCATCTTTAGTCCACCCCTTCCAGGCCCTGGTTATCCAAACCTAATATCTCCGAACTGTCTTAATACAAAATAAGTCCTTCTTCCCTCTTTAGGATTCTTCCTCAGTCAGTCCTTGATTCAGCCTTCTGCCACCTTGCTGAACTCAACAACCAGTGTGCAGAACTCATATGGTCCCCTCCTGGGGGCTGGTAGGGGAACCGAGTGTCACCTTCTACTCTGATTTCCGGCCCAGGCCCTTGTACTGAACAGCTAGGTCAGTTCCTTTGTTTGTATTGCAGTTTTCCCTAAGCCACTTCCTTCCTCACTTCTTTACTTTGCCTCTGGGTCTCCTGGTCTCTTCCCTGTTTGACCTGGACAGCTTTCCTCTCTGCTCTGAGCTTCTGTTCCTGCTCTGACTCTCCTTCTGAGAGCAGGTGTATACCAGAAAATTAGATCAACCCAGCTACATTGTTCAGGGGTATGAAAAATCCACAGCACCGAGCAACGTAGTTGAGCTGACCTAAGTCCCCACGAGGACAGCCTTAGGTCGCTGAAAGAATTCTTACATCGACCTAGCTACTGCCTCTCAGGGAGATGGATTATCTATACCAGTGGTCACCAATCTTTTTGGCTGGCGGGCGCCAGCCGAAGGACCACTGCGGCGGTGGAGCACCCACCGAAATGCCACCGAATTTCAGTGGCGACGCCGCTCGATGACGTCGCTTGCCGTCGACAAGCGACATAATCGAGAGGCATCCCCGCCGAAATTCGGGAGCGACGCCTCTCGATGGCAAGTGGCGTCATCGAGAGGCGTCCCCGCTGAAATTGGGGGGCGACGCCTCTCGATGACGTCACTTGTCAACGGCAAGCGTCGTCATCGAGAGGCGTCGCTGCCGAAATTTGGGAGCAACGCCTCTCAATGACATCACTTGGCGACAAGCGTCGTCATCGGGAGGCGTCCCCGCCAAAATGCCGCTGCAGCATTTCGGCGGGTGCTCTCCCGGGGGCCAGGATGCGGGCGCATTAAGATGCCCTGCAGGCGCCATGGCGCGCACGGGCACCGTGTTGGGGACCCCTGATCTACACCAATGTAAGGAGTTCTCCTGTTGGCAGAGGTAGTGTCCACACTGAAGCACTACAGGTACGTCTGTTGAGCATCTGCAAGGACCATGGCCATCACCAACACCTCTACCTTGCCTGTCTCATGGGCATTTGTGCCACAGGACACCCTCTCCATTCTTTCTATCTTCTTGGGGCCCCCAACCCTCCTTTTGCCACCCCACAGTGTCCTAAGCAGTCAGCATCTTTTTTATATTGCCTGCTTTTCTGCATCAAAAACAAATCACTTTCTTCCTTGTCTTGATAGTAGGTCACACCTATGTGGTTTTCCTCATCCTCCACTCTCCTGGGCTAACTTTCTCCCCAGCTCCTTGCCTCTGTTTTCCCCTATCTTCAGAGCCCTCTAAGAATTCACAGTTCAAGGGCAATTCAAACAGTCCCCACAAGGAATCCCATTTATTTAGTCCACTGGGTACATATACTGACCCTCTAGGCTCCCATCCCAGATCAGTTTCTCTTTCTCCCAGTAATCCAAAATAACAAAGGCTCTCAAAACAGAACACAAACACTCACTATCTTCACCCCAGGTTCAGCTGGGCACAAGAGTCCCCTCTCTTCTCTGAGGGTCTGTTTGCTTCCCAGTACCTCCTGTCTGGGCCTTTTCCCTGGGCCTTTCAAGATAGGCCCTTGCAGTCTCGTCCATGTTTTGATCAGGATCTCTTCCAGGCCTTCCTGCCTGGAGAGCCTTTCTTACTCTCTGCTTGGTAAGGGTCTGTCTCTTGCTTCCCTGCTTGGAGAGCGATCCTCCCTGCTCTGAGCTTCCTTTCCTGCTCTTACTCTCCTTTGACTCAGAGTCCTGTGGGAGCCCTTTTGCTCCCCGCAGTCTCTTCCCTCTAGCTGGACTCTATCAGCACTTAAACCTGGCTCCTTTTATAGAGGAATCACCTGATTCCTCCAAGTGGGGCTCGTTCTGTAATCAAGGTTGGCTTAGCCCCAGGCTCTCCAGCCCAAGGACAAACGACCCTGTTACACAAAAGTAATAACATTTAAATAAATAAATGTTAAATAAATAACAGAAAGCCAAAAAGAGGGTTCTTTGTACCATAAACAGCTGCTGACACCACTTAAAAAGATTTGAAAACAGTTTATTTAAATCTGTGTGCATGTGAGAGTGTGAGATTCTTTCAGTATTGTCAAGCACAAAGGTTCAGAAATCATGAGACAGGCTCCCAAAATCATGAAGTTGTCTTAAAAATCATAATTTAAAAAAAAAAACCTGTTGTGTTCTGTTTATTTGTCATCTGATTTTTGAATCTTTAGACTTCACATTTTCAAACTTTTTTTTTTGTACCTATGAGAGCTAGAAACTTACTTTAAAAAGAAAAAGAAAACAGACTCTCATGTAATCAATTAACTTCAGGACTTGGACTATAAGAAAAATGCAAATATTGCAAGATTAACAACAGTGTGTGCTTCCCCGCTTTAATCCTTCACTACTAAGAACACTTCCTTGTTTACGGAACTATATATGTTTCTTAAGATTTCCAGCCACTTCTATTACTTATTCTTCAACAGAACTAAGCTCATTCCGAGGTCAGACTCTTTACCACACCAAATGGTGCTGGTTTCACACATGAATCAAAATGATGTTGTTAAACAGCAATTAGGACTGTAATACGCTTTTAAATCCACAGGGCTAAATAGCTTTCACCCAAGAGTGTTAAAATAATTGGCTGAAGAGCTCTTTGAACAATTACTGTCAATATTTAACAAATTTTGAAATACCAGGAAAATTCCAGAGGATGGGAGGAGGGGAATGTTGTGCCAATATTTACAAAGGACTAATAGGATGTCCCAGGAACTGATAGGCTGGTTAGTCTGCCATCAGTCCTGGGCAAAATGATGGAACGGTTGATATAAGATGCAGTCAGTAAAGAATCTAGAGATAGTAGCATAATTAATGCCAGTCAACATGGTTTTGTGGGTGAAGGTCTTGTCAAACAAACTTGATAATGTTTTTTTAATAAGATCACAAGTTTGTTTGATAAACATAACTCTGTTGACATAATATACTTAGACTTTTGTAAGGCATTTGATTTAGGAGTATTTTGTTACCACAATGAGACTATGTAAAATCAGTGTAGGTTATATTACATAGATTAAAAACTGGTTATCTGATATATCTAAAAATTAATTATAAATGAGGGATCAATCATCATCCAACAGAAGGGTTTCTGATGGGGTCCCACATGAATCTGTCCTTGGCCCAATGCTATTCAATATCTTTATCACTGATCTGGAAGAAATGATAAAATAATTGATGGTAACATTTACAGATTTCACAGAAATTGGTTGAGTGGTAAATAATGACGGAGGCAGTAGTAGTAATAATAAAGTTGATATTTTTAGTTAAATACATTTTTCTTACAATAGTGATATTGTGCAATATAGAGAAACTGTTAAACACTTACTGTTTCCAGTCCATTTTTACATTATTTAAAAATATATATCTCGGCTTACAAGGCAGGTGTGGGGGATGGGACTTGGACCCATTTTGGGCACCACCAAAAATTATACAAACCTGGCATCCATGGGCTCATTTGAACACGAGTTTTAACACAGCTAAATGCCAGGTTCTACATCTAGGAACAGAGAATGTAGACCACACTTATAAGATGGGGGACTGCATCCTAGAAAGCAGTGACTCTGAAAAGGAGTCAGGAGTCACGGTAAATAACCAATTGAACTAGAGCTCTCAGTGCAATGCTGTAGCTAAGAGAGAAAATAGATATATATAAACTGGGAAATATCAAGTAGGAATAGGGAGGTAGAATTGCCTCTACATACAGCATTAGTGATATCATTACTGGTGTAGACAACTAGAGGCTTGGGGAGGCTTTAGCCTCTCCCCAAACTGTAGGGATTGCATTAATAAAGGAAACACTGAGTTTGGAACATAAGTTAATTTATCCCACTTTATTGAGAGTGGACAAAATTTAATCAGGATACAAAACTACTCATTAATGCAAAATTCAACAAATTTTTTGTGTCTATAGGCCCCCCCCAAAAAATAAAAAAGTTGTCTACATCCCTGTACTGTATCCAGTTCTAGTAGACACACTGAAAAAAAACATATTGACAAATTGGAAAGCATTCAGAAAATAGCTCCAAGAATGATTCGAGGTCTGGAACATATGCCTTATAGGGAAAGACAAAACAGCTCAATTTATTTAGTTTATCCAAGAGAAGGTTAAAAGCTGACTTAATCATGGTATACAAGTATCTACACACAGGGAAGAAATGTCTGATAGTAGATGGCTCTTTAATCTAGTACAAAAAGCCATAAATAGATACAGTCGTTGGAAGTTGAAGTTGGACAAATTCAGATTAGAAATAAGGCACACATTTTTAATGGGGAAGGTAATTAACTACTGGAACAAATTACATAGGAATGTCATGAATTTTCCATAACCTTTAAATCTTTAAGTCAAGACAGGATATCTTCCTAAAAGATATGTTATATCTTAACCAGAAGTTATGTGCTTAATCCAGAAATTAATGGGTGAGATTATTTGGTCTGTGTTATGCAGAAGGTCAGACTAAATGATCATAATGGCTCATTCTGGCCTTAAAATACATGGATCTATGTCAGGCTGGAAATAAACTGCTGATAGATTTTTATGAACTAAAGAGTTTTCATGCAAAAGGCCTCATAAGTAATATAAAAGCAAGATGAAATAAAAAAAATATATATATATAAGCAGAATTCAGTTTAAATATGTTTTTATGATATCCTCCATGAATCAATTAGGACTTTAAAGTATTATAAAAAAGGTGGTCTCCTACCAATGTGGTACTTTATGTTCAGTCATTTACATTATGGTATCAATGGAGGATACATACCCTTATTCCGCTTTTCACATAATAACTTATTTATTGTTCTAACTTCTATCTCACAACACAAGAGATATGAACAATTTTCAAAACTGGGAAATATGCAATGATATAAAAATGAAGTTAGAAATTATTAGTGTACGTGCAAACAAACTTGTACACTACATTGACATATATTGATATCAAGCGCATAAGCTGGCAATACATTGAAAGGAATGAGCTGTTAATAAGACAAGTTATATCAAAGCCATTCTCCCCTGATGTGCATATACTGTATTTGTAAATAGTTTTCTCTTATGTTAGTTATTTAGTCATTTATAAGCTAATATAATTCACTTTAAAGTGACATTTGTACAAGAAACTACTCCTATCAGGCAACCTCCCTAAAATACTGCTCCAAAGTATCCCCAATGTACTAAATAAATTGCTGATCCTAATGGACATTTTTTGTTGATACCTTGCATAGTGCTTTCAAGACCGGCTTCACTATACTTTTATAACACACTATTATTTTTTAGCATTTTAAGGTGTGCTAGGTGCTTCTAAGGGTATGTCTGCACTGTAATCAGAAGTGTGATTGTAACATGTGTAGACAAACAAGAGCTAGCTTTAATCTAGCTAGTGCAAGTACCAACTGTAGTGAGGCCATGGACTTCAGTGCAGGCTAGCCACCTGAGTAAATAATCAGGGTCCCAGGCAGGCTTGCACAGCGTGCAGTGAATCCCATGCTACCACAACTTCATTGCTATTGGTATTTACGCTAGCTATATTTAAGTTAGTTTGGGTATGTCTACATATGCTGCAATTACACCTCCGATTGCAGACACATACCCTAGGAAGACACTGAAAGACATGGTCCCTGCCCAAAGAACTTACAATCTAAATTTACAATGAACGAGAAAGAATTTGTATACTTCAAAGTACACTTAGTGCCATTGGAGAGAGACCTGGAGAACTGAAAAGAAGAACCCAGTGTGCATGGATGGCAGTGAAAAAGGTGACAGGAATACTGAGGCATCAGCAATTAAGTAACAAACCCAAAGGAAAAGTGTATGCTGCACGTGTTTGTCACTGCCCATTCTATGATTTGGAAATAGTGGTGCTTATGGAGATAGAAGAAAAGAAGATACACGTACATATATCATACAAGAACATCTGGATGACCTTGTAAACTGGAGTAATAGAAATGGGATGAAACTTAATAGTGCATAGTATTTAATATTTAAATTTAATAGTGCAAAGTTGTGGGCACCTCCAACCCTGTGTAAAAGTTAACATGAATTGAGAAGTGAAGTGACAATAAATGAAGATGATAAACAGTAGGGAGTGGATGGGGGGGTTAGGAAGGATGGGAGTAGCAGTAATACAATTATGTGGTTATTCAGGCTTGGTCTACACTACAGACAGAACTATATAATTATGTCACTCGGGGTGTGGAAGATCATAGTTACACTGATCTATCCCTCCGCCCTGTGCAGACAGCGCTATGTTGACAGAAGGGCTTCTTCCATCGACACAGCTTCTGCCTCTCGGGAAGGTGGAGTACCTACACCGATGGGAGACGTTTTCCTGTTGGCATAGGTGGCATCTTCACTAAACACTACAGTGGCGCAGCTGCACTGCTGCAGCGCTGAATGTGTAGACAAGCCCTCAATTTAAGGCATTTGAACATCTTTGGTGGTTTTTAAGTGTAGAAAAATGAAACAGATCAAGTTAAAAATTGTGAAAATAATGATCTCATTGCAGGTATCATATAAGTAAGTGTTCACAAGAGACTTGAATGAGACTAGAGGAGAGCATCAGACATCTGTCAAGCAGAATATTCCAAAGGTCTTTACAGAAAGAAGATGAAAAGTAAGATTTAATTGCAAGTGGTAACAGCTCAATGGGAGGAAAAAGTAAAAGTTTTGGCTAGGAGGGGCAGTATGAGTAACCCATAATTGTGGAAAGTGCTCAGAGACGAGGCAATGACTGCTGGAGTAGAATAAGCAGGAAAATGAGTAAGTAGATATGAAGTCAGGGAAATAGGGGGACGAAGAAATACTTGGAAGTCTCGAATGGCAATGCGGGAATGCCTCGGTGATGCCGTATGCTTAGCAATAGTTAAGAAGCAACGGAGAGTCCTGTGGCATCTTATAGTCTAGAAAAATGTCAGACTATACCCCTCTACCCCTCTAATAGTTAAGAAGTCTTTGTAGTGCTACAATTTGGCACATTCCTTGGAAAAGTTTCTTATAAGTACTTTTTTGGAATTGAATTTACAAAAGATCTTACAAAAGCAAAAACATTTCAAATATTGTTATTACAGCATATAAGCAGATAGTGAGAGATGAAGACATTCATCCTTATGACATCACCAGTCACAACACACAAAAGTGAGCAGGAATCCAACTGTAAATTGTGTTGTATGTTCCAGCTTATAAACACCCCATTGCACACCATTACACACGTAAGTTTGAACTACAAGGCTACAGAACCACTAAGAAGTTCTGATGGAATCAGAGTAACCATGAGAGCAGAAGATGAGTAGTTTGTTATGTCATCAAAACTCTGAGATGTTTGTATAGGGACATTCATAGTTTTCCTGTGTAGCTTGTGTATTACAAAAACTCTCAGAACAAAACCTTTGTTGCCTCCTCAACAGTGGCTGAGTTATGTTTATGATAATGGAGGTTTTTCTTGTACCTTAGCTAAGTTTTATTGCTTTAAAAAGTTGGTGATTTTTAAAAGTTTAGCCTTAACTTGTATTTTTCCTGGTTTTCTAATGTTTGGGTATTTTGAACAATATTGTTCGCTTCTTTTTCCCCTTTAAATCATTGATACTTTCTCAACATAAACTTCAGCATATACAAATTTTTTTTCTGACATTTTTCTAATTTTTAAAGTTCTGAAGGAAACATCCTCATACTTCTAAATAGGAAGCTATTTATTCTCTATTATATCGTAAGTGTGCTATTTATATGTTGGCCTTATATTTAGTAGAACTATACCAGTTTCCTCAAAACTATCGCTGAAGTCTTAACAAAACTTCAGTCCAGCTGGTTCAGTGATAGGTGTGATGGGAGGGATAATTCTGTATATCTGTGCATGGAGTGGCTGTGAGGATAAATTTGTGTGTGAAGTCCAGCTTGTGTTTGTAGGGAAAAATTGGAAGTAGTCTGTTGTGGGCTGTGGGAGAATTGTGGTTTCGTGTTTGCACTTGCTGGAGAAAGAAGGTTCTGTGTGTTTGAACAGGTTGAAGTGAAGTGCTTAGGAGGATTGCGTTTCTATGTATGCTGGAGAAACAGCTGTACCAGAATACCGAAACAGCTTCTGAGATGTATTAGAACCTTGGCCCAATTATTGCTGTCATGAAGAATTTCCTGAATGTTGTCAGATCATGAAGAAGTTCCAAAATCTCATCAAATGACTAGTGATTAACTTGAAAACTAACATTTAACATCTAGCCCTATTTGCTAGATCTCATCAAGTATTCATAGATTCCAAGGCCAGAAGGGACCATTGGGATCATCTAGTCTGACCTCCTGTATAACACAGGCCACAGAACTTCCCCAAAACAATTCCCAGAGCAGATATTTTAGAAAAAACATCCCATCTTGATTTAAAAATGATCCATGATGGAGAATTAATCACAACTCTTGGTAAATTGTTCCAATGGTTGCCTACTCTCACCATTCAAAACTTAGATCTTATTTCCAGTCTGAATTTGTCTAGCTTCAGCTTCCAGCCATTGGATCACATTAAACTTTTCTCTGCTAGATCAAAGAGCTTATTATTAAATGTTTGTTCCCTATGTAGATATTTATAGACTGTAATCAAGTTACCCCTTAACTTTCTCTAAATAAAACAAAGTTGAAGATTTTAGACCAACTGGTTTTTAGATAGGATTTGACTAGAAACTAGAAAAAAATTCATGTATTTTAAACCACTTGTATTTCATCGTTTCCATCTCAATGTTAATTGATTCATGTTCAATTTATTTTTTAAAGTCTTCCCTGACCTAACACAGTACATACAAACTTTCAAGCCCAGTGGGCATTTGAGGGATTTAGAATATAGGGTGAAGAAAAGGGAGACTAGAGTGTAAAAATGGGCCTCCCAACAGAAATCAGTGCAATTTTATAACTATGGAGAGACTGTCATCTCTCCACATTTCCTCATAAAGAAATAGGATCTAAAAAAATCCAACAACCACCACCCCACCACGTCTTTACAATATATTCTAATACTAAATGTGCTTTTCTGAATGATTGGTATGTTTTGAGTAGAAGCTATATTACAACACAAAGCTTTACAGTTTGATTTCAATAACAGCTTTTTGTTGGGTGCTAGTTTAGCTACAGTTGAAGTAACTGAAGCAATCAAACTTCATAGATTTATCAACAGTTTATCTGCACTCTTAAATCTTTCCAGTTTAACTACTGCTAGTCTGTTAGCGTTGTCTTGAGCATTCTCACACTGTCAGCAAGTAATAATTCATGGCCTGCTCCCGCAGTCTTTATTTATGTGCGTATTCCTACCAACTTCAACTATTCAAGCAAAAAAGTCTGCAGACTCAGGCCCACAGCCAAGAAATACCATACAATATATTATTTTTTTATGGATAGATGATTTCTGTCTCTACTGTTGTCAATTTGGCACTTTTTAGGGGAGAGGGATAGCTCGGTGGTTTGAACATTGGCCTGCTAAACCCAGAGTTGAGAGTTCAATCCTTGAGGGGGCCACTTAGGGATCTGGGGAAAAATCAGTACTTGGTCCTGTTAGTGAAGGTAGGGGGATGGACTCAATGACCTTTCAGGGTCCCTTCCAGTTCTATGAGATAGGTATATCTCCATATATTATGAAATACATTTAATTAAAAACCACAAAACAGGTATTTTACTTAACTAAGCTGACTCATATTGGTACAAGTCCCAAAACACAGTAGAAATTAAGTGGGAAGAACAAACTAGGTTTGCAAGGAATATGTAGGATAGCATGGGATAGTTGATTTTCTCACTTTGTTAGACTTCCATAATGTTTGAGAAAAATATAAAATGTCTATGTTATTAGATACAAAACATGACTCTTACAGGAAATGGCACAAAATAAAACATTGATGGCATCTTCTCAGGAATTAATAAACCTCAATCCACTGTTAAATATGCTAATAGCTTTTTCAACAGCAAGAACTCATACTAATGTTACAGCAAAACTGTTAAATCATTTTTATTCTCAAAATAATCAGTTGCTGCTTTGTGTGTACCATCATATAGGGATCATCTCAGTAAAGAATTTCTAGCTTCTAAGAGGACAATACACAGTATATTATCTGTAACCTGAGACTACAGAATCTACTTGCATGCTTGTGACTGACCACAGCAGTCGGAAGTATACATAAGACCTGATTTTTTTTCTCATTTACATTAATTTTACCCTGGTCCAATACCCTGGACTTCAGTGAAGTTACTCCTGATTCACATCAGTATGAGTGGAGAATCAACCCCATTGATGTCAATGGAATTAATCCCGATTTATTCCAGGGTGGCAGGAGAATCAACTCTTTTGTCCTTTCAGAAGACTCCTGTTTATAAGTCCCTGAAGAGGGGCTAATTTTCACTTTCCTCCTTCCAAACCAAACATGAATGCTGACTCTGCAATGATCTAACCGCCAGATGGCAAAATGGCTTCCTTTAAGTGACTAGAGAGGCTATATTAACTTGCTCTCTAACTCCTCTATTTCAAAAGGTACCATCATCCTTCCTCTTTCACATCAGTTGCACAATTTTCAAAGAAAAAAGAGACCATCATGTGATAGCATCTGAGGGGTGAATTGCAGCAAAATCACTCCACAAAAACTCAGTTAATAAGGTAAACTATAATTGCATTTAATGAAAATGAAACAAGCATGTTCTAAGAGAACAGTTTTCCATCGGAAATGCTGATTTGACTAAATTGAAATGTTCTATGGGAACATGTAGCTTTTGTCAAAACGTCCAATAGAGACCATTCAGACAGACAGCCTGGTCAGCTCCTGACTTGTTTCCAGGAGCTGGTCAGTTTGCAGTTCGGTGGTCTGGCTCCCTGGGCTCTCAGGCTACTTGACTGTTCAACTAGTGGGTGGCGGGGCTTTTGGGTTAGCCAGCTTGTGGGCTACATGGCTCCCTGGCTCTGCTCTCTGGTGAGCTGGCTCCCAGTTCTCCATTTCCAAACTAAATAAATCTGGAAATGCAAAATTTTCAGCAGAATGGAAACTCTGGTCCCCACATAGCGATCTCTGCTTACCAATAATAAGTAACTAAAAGTCATTCTGATTGCATAGCTGCACTCTAAGTACACCTATTTCGGATTTAACCAAGAATTTACCTCACAGTGAATTGCTTTTTTATTTTGGTATTTCTCCTCATTAATATAAATGTCATGCCAATGTTATTTAATTCAAAAGCCGATATCATGCAGCAGTTGCAGGCTCTGCTGCTGAAACACCAGTATCCTTTGTGAAGTTAGGAATGAGAGGCAGCCTTAAGTGATGTCAAATTATTTTATTACTGCAAAACAAACAATTAATTCTTCTCATTTTTTCTCATTAAAAGCAATGATCTGTTTCCATTATAGAATAACAGAATCATTCAAATGTAGGCCTGGAAGAAACCTCAAGAAGTCATCAAGTCCAGCCCCCTGAGCAGAGGAAGGACCAAGCAGAGGCAGGACCTAGACCAGGGGTCTCAAACTCAAATGACCCCGAGGGCCGCATGAGGACTAGTGCATTGGCCCGAGGGCCGCATCACTGACACGCCCCCTTGCTGCCCCTGGCCCCACCCCCAATCCACCCCTTCCATGAGGCCCCGCCCCTGCCCTGTCTCTTCTCCACCTCCTCCCCTAAGCGCGCGGCTCCCCACTCCTCCCCCCTCCCTCCTGGAAAGTGCTAAGCGCCACCAACAGCTTTTTCAATGCACTCTTCCAATCCTTGAAATATGTCACGTCCCGTTGTGATACCCTTCAGTGGCATTAAGTCTAGCAATTCTTCAGTTATATTCAAATTGCAGTCCACACCTCTAATGAACAGTGCACACTGTGCGGTATCTGATACATCTGTACTCTCATCAAGAGCAATTGAAAATACTTCAAAGTCTTTTGCCATTTGAATCAATTGTTTTTGCACATTATCAGCTAAATCCGTTATCCTGCAGGCAACTGTATTTGCAGACAAGCTTATGCCTTCAAAAATTTTCTTCCTATCAGGACATAAAATTTCACTGGTCTTCATAAGACATTCTTTTATGAATAAGCCTTCTGTAAAAGGTCACGATGATTTAGCTATCATTTCGCTTATCACAAAACTTGCTCTTACTGAATCTTCGCTAGACTTGTTAATCCCTGAAAATAAATTTCTTTGCTTGGCAAATGCTGCTTTAAGTTGCTGAACTTTTTCCTCTCGGATTTTTCCGGTGAATGCATCATATTTTTCACCGTGCATTGTGTCATAGTGCCGATGCACGTTAAACTCCTTGGGAACAGCAATCGTTTGCTGACAAATAAGGCATTGAATTTTATCTTTTACCTCTGTGAAAAAATATAAATTCTCCCATTTGTCTTGGAAAACTCTCTTTTCTTCCATGAGTGTTCTTTTTTTTGACGAAGTCATTTCCAAGCAGCTTTAATAAATATATACACTCAGTAATGCACCTCACTCAAAGGACAAAACACGCACTTAGATTTACTGCCTAAGGCTCTGGGAGGGAGTTTGGGTGGGGGAGGGGGTCTGGAGTGCAGGCTCTGTGCTCGGTGCAGGCTCCAGGCTGCGGCAGGGGGTGGGGGTGCAGGCTTTGGGACGGAGTTTGGGGATAGGAGGGGGTGCAGGGGTGAGGGCTGTGGGGCTGAGGGTGAGGGGTTTGAGGCATTGGAGAGGCTCGGGGCATTGGAGAGTCTCAGGACTAGGGGAAGGGCAGCCTGCCCTGGCCCTAGTGCAGGGGGGCGCTAGGACCCTGCGGCAGCAGGTGATGCCGGAAGCCGGCATAGCGGAGGAGTGGAGTCAGCGTGAGCTCCCGGGCGGTGAGGGGGCAGCAAGTGGGGGCTGGTAGACACTGGGGGGAGGCGCTTGGGGGCGGCAGGTGGGGCCAGGGGAGAGACCCGGCCCCAAACATTGGGGAGCAGCGCGCGGGGAACTTAGGCACAGAAAATAACTCGGGGAGGGGGGCGGGGGTGAGGGGAGTTTGGCGGCGACAGGAAGTAACTGGGGGAGCTCCGCGGGCCGCAGGGAAGAGCTCCGAGGGCCGCATGCGGCCCGCGGGCCGCATGTTTGAGACCCCTGACCTAGACCATCCCTGACAGTTGTTTGTCCAACCTGTCCTTAAAAACCTCCAATGATGGGGATTCCACAACTTCCCTTGGAAGCCTGTTCCAGAGCTTAACTACTCTTACAGTTAGAAAGTTTTTCCTAATGTCTGACTTGAATCTCCGTTGCTGCAGATTAAGCCCATTATTTCTTGTCTTCCCTTCAGAGGACATGGATCACTATCCTCGTTATAAGAGCCCTCAATATATCTGAAGACAGTTATCCAGTCCTCTTTCAGTCTTCTTTTCCCAAAACTAAACATGCCCAGGTTTTTTTGTTTGTTTGTTTTTCCCCGCAAGCCAGGTTTTCTAAACTTTTTATCATTTTCGCTGCTCTCCTCTGGACTCTCTAATGTGTACAAATCTTTCCTAAAGTGTGGAGCTCTGATTGGCACAGTACTCCAGCTGAGGTTCTAATGAGTACAGAGGGACAAATACCTCCTGTACACCCCCGAATATTAGCCTTTTTTTTTTTTTTGGAACTGCAGCATGTTGTTGACTCATGTTCATATGTGATCCACTATAACCTCCAGATCCTTTTCAGCAGTACTACAACATAGCCAGTTATTTCCCATTTTGTAGTTGTGCATTTGATTTTTCCTTCCAAAGTGTAGGTTTTTTGCATTTGTCTTTATTAGATTTCATCATGATGATTTCAGACCAACTCTCCAATTTGGCATTTTGAATTCTAATCCTGTCCTCCAAAGTGCTTACAACCTGGTGCAATCCATACATTTTATAATGATACTTTCCATTCCATTATACATGTCATTAATGAAAATATTGAGCAGTACCGGACCCAGAACTGACCCCTGTAGGACACTACTGGATAGCAGATTGATAGCAAACCATTGATAAACTACAATCCTTGAGTTTTTCAAGCAGTTGTGCACCCACTTTATAGTAATTTCATCTAGTCTGCATTTCCCTGCTTTGCTTATGAGACTACCACATGGAACTATGGCAAAAGCCTTATTAAAATCAAGATATATCATATCTACTGCTTCCCTCCATCCACTAGGCCAGTATCCCTGTCAAAGAGGAAAACTAGGTGGGTTTGGCATGATTTCTTCTGGTCAAATCCATGCTGGCTATTTCTTATAATACTGTTATCCTCCAGGTGGTTACAAATCTTTCCAGGTATTACAGTTAGGCTGAATGGTTTACAATTCCCTGGGTCCTTTTTGTTCCTTTTTTTGAAAGATAGGTACTATTTTGCCCTTCTCTAGTCTTCTGAAACCTCATCTGTCCTCCATGAGTTCTCAAAGATAATTGCTAGTGGTTCTGAGATTGGTTCAGATGGTTCCTTAAGTACCTTAGCATGGATTTCAGCCGCCCCTGCTGACTTGAATACATCAAATTTACCTTCTTTAACAAGTTCCTTTTGTTTCTATTTGTGTTCCTTCCCCTTTATTGTTAATATTAATTGTGTTGAGTATCTGGTCACCATTAACCTTTTTAGTGAAGACTGAAGCCTTCTTGATGTCATTAGATAGTTGCTCTCATTCCCCACTAAGTAGACGACCTACACTTTCCTTCATCTTTCTCTTGCTGTTAACATATTGAAAGAACCTCTTCCTATTGCCTTTTATGTCCCTTTCTAGGTGTAACTCATTTTGTGCCTTAGCATTTCTGATGTTGTCCCTATATTCTTCTGTACTCCTCCTTAGCAATTCATCCATGTTTCCATTTTGTGTAGGATTCCTTTCTGATTTTCAGGTCATTCAAAAGCTCCTTTAGATTCCCAGGCTAGAAGGGACCATTGTGATCATCTAATTTGCCCCCCTACCCCGTATATAATAGGCCATATAACTTTTTCTAAGTAATTCCTAGATCATCTCTTTTTTAAAAACATCCAATCTCGATTTAAAAATTGTCAGTGATGGAGAATCTACCATGACCCTTGATAAATTATTCCAATGGCTAATTACTCTCAGTGTTAAAAATTTACACCTTATCTGCAGATTGAATTTGTCTAGATTCACCTTTCATCACCATCCTGGTTTGAAATGATGACACTGAATAAAAATTTCAAAGGTGCCCAAGTGACTTATGCATCTAAGGTGCCTAATTGATTTAGGATTATAAATCATCTAGGCTCTTTTGACAATTTTATTCGCTGATCCCAACACTCCCAAAGCTCCCCAATGTTCTGTGTTGGAGCTGGAGCATTCCAGGAGTTTTTACTTGTGCAATTTTCCTGTCAATTCTTTCATAAGAGACAGGGTTTGTCCCCTCACAGCAATGGCCAGGGCTTGGTTCAACTTTCAAACCACTAGAGACCAAGGCAAGCCCCACAGATCCAGACTTCCAAGGATTCCCATGCCAGCCACTTCCTCTGCACAAAGGATGATTCTAAATTGCCAGGAAATGGATGGATCTCAGTGCATATTAATTCAACATTCACAATTAGCAGGAAATATATTCTGTCCCACCAGATCAGTACATTAGTTAATATGTGCTACCGTGACAGGGGGCCACACAATGAGAAAAAAAGATAGATTAGATAGACAGAACATCAAGCTGTCATGTCAGAGACCTTATAGGGTGCACACACATCAGCATGAAAGATATTTTAGTGAGAAAGAAGAGCAGTATGAAGGGAAAAATGAGGGGGGATTTGATAGCTGTTTTCAACTACCTGAAAGGGGGTTCCAAAGAGGATGGATCTAGACTGTTCTCAGTGGTACCCGATGACAGAACAAGGAGTAATGGTCTTAAGTTGCAGTGGGGGAGGTTTAGATTGGATATTAGGAAAAACTTTTTCACTCAGAGAGTGGTGAAACACTGGAATGGGTTACCTAGGGAGGTGGTGTAATCTCCTTCCTTAGAGGTTTTTAAGGTCAGGCTTGACAAAGCCGTGGCTGGGATGATTTAGTTGGGAATTGGTCCTGCTTTGAGCAGGGGGTTGGACTAGATGACCTCCTGAGGTCCCTTCCAACCCTGATATTCTATGATTCTATGATTCTAGGGGATGATATTTCTGAATAACCTCTCCACTTCTAAGTAAAATATTTAGTGTAGTTGCATATTGTTTTCTTATATATAAACTAAGACATTCATATACAGTCTCACTGATTTAGAGGCTATATACTGAGATGTATTATATTTTTTTTAGCTCAGTAGAGGCCTCTAGGACATTATTCCTTCATCATTTTGCACAATTTTGTACAAAATATAGATCTATCTATCTATAAGATCACTGCAATTTTTACTTTTATTACATTTAAAACAAAAATTAAAAAAATAAATACCTGGGGCTACATCTTGCAGTCCTTATTCAGGCAAAATTATCCCTGACATCAGTGAGGGTTTTGTTTGAGAAAGCTCTGAGGATTGCATAGTCTGGTCAATAGTTTGAGACTGTTAACACTATTCCATTTTATCTAGTTTTAATACAAGATAGCTAGAAAAAATTAGCACTTATTATCACTTTCACCTGTACTGTATGGATTGGAATGATTCAATCAAAAAGCTTGTAGATTTATGGCAAAAACAAAAAACTTTTATAAGCTAAAGATCAATTATGTTAACTTGACAAGTTTGACAACTAAATATGTATCTAATTAGTATTACACATCTCAGTGAAAGCACTTAGGAAATAACACTGCTTAATTCTAAGCAATAATAAAAATATTGTAGAATTTTACTTTAATGGTCCCAAAACACCATAGTTTACTATAGTGTCAGTGCAGGGTTCTGAACCATTACTCTAAAATACTGTAGGTTTTTTATATCCATAATAAGGTATGACATAGGAAGGAGAGTTAGAAAAAGGTAGGGAATTCACTAACAAGCTAAATTTGTGTATTTGTATAGCTACTAGAACATTTGCCCTTCCTGTGTTAATCAAGCTCCACAAAGTTCACTCAGTTTAGTAATGAGAATAATTAAACAACAGAGGATACAACCTTGACAATTACCAGATGATAAATTTAACAAGAAAACAAAACACACTGTATTGACTGCTAATGTAGTCAACTTTCATTTTTCTGAGTGGAGAAAAAATGCATAATCCATAATGCAGCGCAGAATCTCACTTTATGTCACTTTAGCTGCTGTCTGTCTTTTCTGTGGACAGTCATCCATGAGCAATCAGTCTTTTAGTGCAACAAAACCCATGAACTGTGTATACATATCCAAAAATAGCCAGTGAAAACTACCATTTTCATTTTACCTATGAGACTACAAATCTGCAAGTTTGATTTCAGCAACTAAAGTTATAATTCAGATCAAGTGTCACATATTAAATAGCGTCTCAAGTGAATTAAAAGTATTATTAAATGTGACTAATTAATAATCTACGTTCCTTATTCAATAAGAAGGAACACAATGTTGTACAAGGAGTAGCACACTAATTTTGTTTTTTGCTATAAACTATTCAATTAATCTTAACAGCTGAGCATTTCTAGTACCCATGCAAAATCTGTCAAAACAGCATTAAATACAGCCACTTTTTCAGTGTGTTTGTGTGTGAGAATGAGGGTGTAGGGTGAGATCATCAGAAAAAAAAACAAAAAACATTACCAAATTGTATCTGCAGTCCTTAAGGAGCTGGTAGATCGGGATCTTGGCTTCATAACAATGCTCATTTTGAAAAATTCCTCAAGTATTTTTAGCAGTGAAACTTCAGTTGCCCTTATAAAGCTCACACTCCACGTATTCCATGTCAAAGTGGGATTTGTGTAAAAAAAACCAAAAAAAAAAACCCTCTGAAATCCTCCTCCCGTAATAATCCAGGCTCCAAAGGAGGAGTTGCAATTCACAGGAACTCTTTCCTTTTTCACACTGAATTTACTCCAGCACTAGCCTGTTCAGAAGTGACAGTGCTTGTCTCTTCTGTCTCCTATTGCCTAGGGAGGAACAGTATTTTGAATCTATTCTCCATCTAGGTCACATGGGAACCAAGGCAGCTGAAAGAGACTCTTGAGCTCTTTCTCACAGTCCTATAACAACAGGTTTAAAGGTCAATCACATTCAAAAATTAGTGATCCTAAAAGGAAAAAATGAATGTAAGATATTGTCACACCAGTGAGTTTCCAGGGAAGTTCCTGTTTCAGAAGTGCTAGATGAGTTCATCCTAATGGAGTAAAGCAAAAGGAACAAAGCTTTCTGCACCTCAGGTTCACCAGAAGGCTTATCAGTGAATATAATTCTTCCCCTCCCCTTCCCCTATATCCTCTGCCTCTCCCAGATTTATGAATGAGAAGCATTATTAACCTCACAAAGCAGAACATATTCTTTGAGGGACAAGTGTGTGAAAACAATGCAGGGAAATTAAAAATAAAATTCCTCATTGATTGTTAAAGTTTCTCTCTCTCTCACACATGCACATACACACTGCTATAAATCACTGAAGTACAAAAATGCCTTATATCAAGTGCCATATTATAAAGTCCTTTTTACTATAATGCAGAGGGTGCTTGCCCTGCTACAGTAGACTAACAGCATCTCCATTACAAACAGCTAAGCTTTTTATTTTTAATTTCTGGCCAAAAGCTTAGCATAAAAGCTTCCAGCCCAAGAGGGAATTCCTTTTTGGTAATCTTAATTTAAATTGGTTTGGCAGTTACACAGTTAGTGGAAGCAAAAAAAGTACATTTTGTCTGCTTACAGTTTTAAAACATTTTTCTTTATTTAAAAAAGAACAGAATTGTGTTTGTGTGATTTAAATAAAGTTTTGCAAGCGTACTGTAAACCGATCAGCAGTGGAATTTCTTTTTAAATTGAAAGAGCCAAGTTATTACTCAACAAGTGGTTACATGCATTGTAACAATTCCTTTGAACAATGTTTTCAAGGACAGAGAGCATACTATTTTGATGATAGAACAGCTGTGTGAATAACTGAGAATAAACAAGTTTATTAGTAAACTTTCGTGAAATTTGAATATATTCAGGAATGACCCACCTACTTCTATAAGCCACATGGATGGTGGAAACAATGTGCTACATAGTTTATTCAAAATATGTAATAAAATTCATCAGGTGAAATATTCAAATGTCGCTCGAAGACAGTATGTGATGTTCTGTTGATATCAATGAATCTTTGCATATTACCATTGTCACAGATTCATAATGTGCATTGTCGAGTACAGAGCATTGTCAGGAAAGTTCCTGATTGCCCAGCAGGCTTGCACTAGTTATCTGCATATAAATTGTTCCCTAACAGCAGAAAGAATTTTAATGAGAGTTCATGCCAAGCATTCTGTTCTTCATGCTTTCAGCGCTCTATCTTTCAAATCACACTTACTGGCAGATATAGGAGCTAAAAGAGTCCATGGAATCATGTAAGATAGTTCCAAAGAGCAGAGGACCAGCAAAGATTTTGCTGATAACTGTAGCTTAAAATGAGAAGGGTCCTGCATCCACAGACCTTTAATAATAGCTGGATCTGCCACTGCACACACCACACTTCTTTGATAGTATATCTACATGTGCCAGGGCTTGCTGAACCTTGCTCCAGCTTGAATGAAAGTGGGATGGATTCAAATAAAGACAGAATGGGTGTGAAATGGGAATGCTGGACTGTTATGGAACATCTAGACGTTTTTAGTTTTTATATTTTACTTAACCTGGTTATGTACCTTATTATTAAACTGAAGTGCCAACACCCTCCCACACCCCACTTAAATAACAACACAAATCAGTCAGAAACTTACAAAGATTATCAAAACATGCATTAGCAGGGCTTTGGACTAAATGGCCTCAAAGTACCATACCCGAATGACATTCAAGCAATAAAAATATCACCGTGTCAGACAACAGAGATCTCAGGATGGTTAGATCTCAAAGTAATATCAATGAAAATGCTGCCTCTGCCTATATAAGGTTGTGACGAACTGGGCCTGTTCTTACTGTGCTCTGTGAATGCTGAGTGGGGGGGTGTTGGTCTGGGAGGACGATCTGCACTGGGGGATGGGAGACTGGCTGGAGAGAAAATACCTAAGCATGTAAGGTGCCCGAGAAGCTGAACAAAGGCTGGAGAGTGTGAGGTTTTTTTTTCCAGGAGCTGACTGGGGAATGGAGGGAAGCACAGCCAGGGCTCTGACCCCTTCCCCCAAGGGGGCTGTGATGCTCCTGGGACCCCAAGATGGACCTAACTGGGGAAGATCCTGTTGTCTGCGCCTGCAAAACCTGTTTTGGACTGTGTTCCTGTCATCCAAATAAATCTTCTGCTTTACTGGCTGGCTGAGAGTCATGGTGAATCGCAGGAAGCCAGGGGTAAAGGGCCCTGACTCCCCCGCACTCCGTGACAGAGGTACCTCCAGTTCAACTGGGTATTTAACAGGCACCCACAGGCAGAACACTGTAGTGCAACTGCATCCCAGCGAGTCAAATGATCAAGACCATGCCTCAGGCACCATTCTGGTCCAGCAGGGATCTGGGACTCCAGTAACAAAGGAAGTATGGTGGGAGGAGTCTGAAGCCCTCCAAGGAATGCTGTTATCTCTATTGTATTCAGAGGTTGCCCAAGGACAAGTTAAAGAAAACGTGTGGAGGCTGAGGGAGGTGAAGTGCAGAGAGCAAAGCTAAACTATGGGAAGAACACAATTTTTTAGCTAGGGGTTTGGGAACCTTGCAAGCCTGGTGATCTTTTCTGGATGCAAGAGAAGAGCAGTGATTGCAAAGCAATATCTGGATCTTCTCAGTTCAGTGAGTGAACAGAGATTTTTGCTTTTTATACTCCAGTTATTCTACAGACAGTATTTTCAAAAATGTATCAGAAAGACAAAGTATTCTAGGTTTTTGAGCACACATTTTAGACAGTTAGGCATAGCTTGGAAGAGACACCAGTTTCATATAAAGCCTGATCTTGTTTGCATTAATGTCAATGGGAGTTTTGATCACTGACTTGAATAAGAGCAGGGGCAGGCCCTTATGCTGCACTGTGGTGACAAACATGACAGCCTACAGACAGCACAATCATTGCAGCAACATTAAACAAACATATTTTAATGTACCACCAAGTAATCACTCATTCATCACCAAGTGAAATGAATGGGACTTTTCATGGATATGAAAGATTGCATTAGCAGATCCCATTGCAGGATCACAGTTTTTTCCCCCATTTTGTTATTTAAAATTATGGCCTGTTGCTATATTAAGCCTAATGTGCCAGCACTTGTCTTTAGGTGTATTTTAAGTAATTTAAGAAATGAAGAGTGAATGCAAATAGGTTTAGAATTTTATATTGTTATTTATGAGTGGATGTAATATGCTTTACAGATTCATGTTTAACATGTGCGCAGACAGCCAATTAATTCCTTAGAACAAACGTAACAGTCATATGCAGTAGGTGATTTGTGCATGCAGTATTTTAAACTGGTAAAATTCAGTTTGTGTGTTTTTGCATGTAGTAACAAGAAAAGCAACAATAGCATGTTTTGACTGTATATTCAAACTCCATCAGTACTGAAAGATATGGATGTGATTTCAAACAATAATAAAAAAGATGTGCAAGAAGCAACCCAGAGTACTTTCCGTTCAATAATACATCTTCAAAGTAGTATGTAATTGTATGAAAATTCATATGTTCTATGTAATTTTCATGACAAAACTGAAAAAATAATGTAAAGAATGAACAGTATGGCCAAGGTGATGAGGACTGGAAACCAGTTCTATTCCATACTCTGCCACTAATTTGCATTGTGACCGTGGGCAATTCACTTCTCTGAACCTTAGTTTCCTCATTTGTAAAGTGGGGATAATGCTCCCTACCCTCATTTGCAAATCAGTTTAACATGTATTGATGAAAAGGATTATATAAGCAGTAAGCACATTATTATTACATAGTATTTGCTGAAGTAAATGCTCAATCTTCCTTTTCAAAGATGAACGGAAAGTCATTTTTACTGACAAGATTTGAGTTCTAGGTTGTACACCTCTACCCCGATATAACGCAGTCCTCGGGAGACAAAAAAATCTTACCACATTATAGGTGAGACCGCGTTATATCAAACTTGCTTTCCTCCCCCGCCCTGTTCCTTGTTCCCTGACTGCTCCCTCCAGAGACCCCTGTCCCTAATCACCCCCAGGACCCCACCCCTTACCCAATCCCATCCCCTGACTGCTCCAACTCCTATCCACCCCCACGCCCCACCCGACAGACACTCACCGGCAGCGGCGGGAAGCGGAGCAGCCTGGCCCCAGTCCGCTCCACTCTGCCAGCTCCAAGCCGCGGCACTTCGCTTCCCACCGTCAGTGACTGCAGGGAGGTTGGGGAAAGGACGCCCCCCGTATTCACCTGCTGTGGGAAGCAGAGCTGGTGGAGTGGAGCCGGGCTGGGGCTGGGCTGCTCCGCTTCCGCCGCTCCTGGTGAGTGCAGGGGGATTCCTTCCCCCAAACACTTTCCTCTGAGTGACACGGCTGGGACCGGGGCAAGGGAAGCAGGGCGGGCTGCTCCCAGCCCCCTGCTAATCCCCCGGGCCACACTGGGACTTCAGGGCCCCAAAAATGCCCTCCCACAGCTCCTGCCCCCCAGACCGTGGGGGAGGGAGCCCCTGACTGCCCCTGAGACCCTCTGCCCCTTATCGAACCCCGGGGCCCCGGCCTGGCCCGGCACCCTTAACATGCTGCTCAGAGCAGCATGTCAGAGTTTTACCGCGTTGTATGCGAACCCGTGTTATATCGGGTTGCGTTATATCGGGGTAGAGGAGTGTACTATTCCTGCAGTAGCTGATGTCACTAATATTTACTGAAAAAAATGCAGGAATCTGCCACAAACTTGTTTTACTTTAGGGGAGTCTTAGGGATGTTGTCAACTCTATCAGGAGAAATATAGAATCTTGGCAGGTAAGTCAGATCTTGGCAGGTAAGTAAAGGATGAATGGACTCTTTGATAATTTGTTTTAAATGTATTTGTTTGTAAATGCTAGGCCTATATGCCTATTCTACTACTGGAGAGGGATTCTTAATTTGTTTTACTTATTTATTTTGAAAAGTATTTCACTACACCTTTAAGAAAATATTATTGATCATTCTCCAAAGACACTTATGCAATTTCCCCCTTCTGCTAGGTCTCTGAGATGCTATTCATGAAACTGGATCCGTACAGGCAGATCCCTGTGTCCCCACAGAGTCCCCCTTCAATGAATGGAGCTTTGTTTGCCTGGATGTCTGGGTCCCTCAGGGTAGATCCAGTTGCAGAATCTGGGTTTTGGTTGAATCAAACTCTTAAATCTGTGCTCAGATAACACTGACTGAACTAAGTGGAAATTTGGCCTGAGGAAGGTCAGAGAGCCAAATTTTGACCTCTGTATACAGGCAAAATAAATGGGCTGTGTACTCAGTGAAAGTCAGGGAGTAAGGACTGTACTCCTCCTCCTGTACAGTGGCTCCATATAGTTTCATTCCTTCCCTGCTCCTAACTCCATCCTATGCAGTAGTAGTGACTGAATCAGCAAAGATCAGTGTTCTTCATTATCTGGAGGAGCTGCGTCCCCATTGCAAAGTGCTTCTATGGTTGGGAGTCCGCTGTGTGGTGTAAACACAATGATTCTGCTACTTTTGAGGACTTTTACAGGCCACAGGATTTAGGCCTGAGTGAAGGCTGTGACTTTAGTCTTTACATTCACCATTCACATTAAAGTCACCTAGTTTATTATTTACCTTAGAATGCTTAGGAATATTTATCTATGAATATTTTTATACTGTGCTATTGTTAAATCCCGACTCCTGTTGAATTTTCTTTGTAATTGTATTTGAATATGTCTGTATGGATAAGTTAAAACTTTGGGAAAATAAAATTAAATAAAAAATAAAAATGTAAAAAATCATCTGGAGCTTGAAAGGCACTTATTTACAGTACATGTAGCCTAGATGACTCTATAATAGATGTAAATAAACAAAGAAAAGCTTGTTGATGGAATGAATTGCATTTCTGCTTTGGTTTTTGGATTAGCTTCCCTTCTGACACATACTTAAGAATTATGAGAAGTTACAGTTTTTGAATTTTTTTTTTAGTTATTTACTGGGCAAGAATCTCCTTTTCCAGCTCTGATAAAACAGCTCCAGTCAAAAAGTGATTTTCTTTTTGTTCAGGTAGAGAAAAATTGCAGCCCTGTCCCACCACCGTGCAATCTGAGGGTATTTTGTTGCCAATTGTTAAAGTGTAGTAGAGCACAGAAGTCCCTATGGCACCTCTGTGTGAAAAAAAAATCACTTTATATGATTAGATTTACTGTGCATTCAATCTAATTCCCACATTACTAATTCTTATTTTTAAACCAAACATATATAACCCAGCTGGGTATCTGGAGCCTGTAAATTCAGAAATGCTGTAAAAAAAACTTCCCCAAGAAAGGGGGAAAAATCATAGGCAGGAGTTGTAGACCAAGCTGGATCTCAGAGAGGTGATTAAGAAAAAGCAGAAAGCCTACAAAGAGTGGAAGATGGAAGGGATTAGCAAGGAAATCTACCTTATTGAGGTCAGAACATGTAGGGATAAAGTGAGAAAGGCCAAAAGCCATGTAGAGTTGGACCTTGCAAAGGGAATTAAAACCAATAGTAAAGGGTTCTATAGCCATATAAATAAGAAGAAAACAAAGAAAGAAGAAGTGGGACCGCTAAACACTGAGGATGGAATGGAGGTTAAGGATAATCTAGGCATGGTCCAATATCTAAAGCCTTTAATGAGGCTAATGAGGAGCGTAGGGATAATGGTAGGATGACAAATGGGAATGAGGATATGGAGGTAGATATTAACACATCTGAGGTAGAAGCCAAACTCAAATAGCTTAATGGGACAAAATTGGAGGTCCCAGATAATCTTCAACCAAGAATATTAAAGGAACTGGCACATGAAATTGCAAGCCCATTAGCAAGAATTTTTAATGAATCAGTAAACTCAGGGGTTGTACCGTACTACTGGAGAATTGCTAACATCAATCCTATTTTTAAGAAAGGGAAAAAAAGTGATCTGAGTAACTATAGGCCTGTTAGTTTGACATCTGTAGTATGTAAGGTCTTAGAAAATTTTTTGAAGGAGAAAGTAGTTAAGGACATTGAGGTCAATGGTAATTGGGACAAAATACAACATGGTTTTACAAAAGGTAGATCGTGCCAAACCAACCTGATCTCCTTCTTTGAGAAGGTAACAGATTTTTTGGACAAAGGAAACGCAGTTGATCTAATTTACCTCAATTTCAGTAAGGCATTTGATATGGTTCCACATGGGGAATTATTAGCTAAATTGGGGAATTATTAGCTAAATTGGAAAAGATGGGGATCAATATGAAAACTGAAAGGTGGATAAGGAACTGGTGAAAGGGGAGACTACAATGGGTCGTACTGAAAGGTGAACTATCAGGCTGGAAGGAGGTTACTAGTGGAGTTCCTCAGGGATCAGTTTTGGGACCAATCTTATTTAATTTTTTTATTACTGACCTTGGCACAAAAAGTGGGAATGTGCTAATAAAGTTTGCGGATGACACAAAGCTGGGAGGTATTGCTAACACAGAGAAGGACCGGGATATCATACAGGAAGATCTGGATGACCTTGTAAACTGGAGTACTAGTAATAAGATGAAATTTAATAGTGAAAAGTGCAAGGTCATGCATTTAGGGATTAATAACAAGAACTATTGTTATAAGCTGGGGAGGCATCAATTGGAAGTAACAGAAGAGCAGAAGGACCTCGCAGTATTGGTTGATCACAGGATGACTATGAGCCGCCAATGTGGTATGGCTGTGAAAAAAACTAATGCGGTCTTGGGATGCATCAGGCGAGGTATTTCCAGTAGAGATAAGGAGATGTTAGTACCATTATACAAGGCACTGGTGAGACCTCATCTGGAATACTGTGTGCAGTTCTGGTCTCCCATGTTACGAAGGATGAATTCAAACTGGAACAGGTTCACAGAAGGGCTACTAGGATGATCCGAGGAATGGAAAACCTGTCATATGAAAGGAGACTCAAAGAGCTTGGCTTGTTTAGCCTAACCAAAAGAAGGTTGAGGGGGGATATGATTGCTCTTTATAAATATATCAGAGGGATAAATATTAGGGAGGGAGAGGAATTATTTAAGCTTAGTACTAATATGGACACAAGAACAAATGGATATAAACTGGACACTAGGAAGTTTAGACTTGAAATTAGACAAAGGTTTCTAACCATTAGAGGAGTGAAGTTCTGGAACAGCCTTCCAAGGGGAGTAGTGGGGGCAAAAGACATATTTGGTTTCAAGACTAAGCTTGATAAGTTTATGGAGGGGATGGTATGATGGGATAGCCTAATTTTAGCAATTAATTTGGCAACTGAACTTTGATTATCAGCAGGTAAGTATGCCCAGTGGTCTGTGATGGGATGTTAGATGGGGTGGGATCTGAGTTACTACAGAGAATTCTTTCCTGGGTGCTGGCTGGTGAGTCTTGCCCACATGCTCAGGGTTTAACTGATCACCATATTTAGGGTGGGGAAGGAATTTTCCTCCAGGGCAGATTACCAGAGGCCCTGGAGGTTTTTCGCCTTCCTCTGCAGCATGGGCCACGGGTCACTTGCTGGAGGATTCTCTGCAGCTTGAGGTCTTCAAACCACGATTTGAGGACTTCAATAACTCAGACATAGGTTAGGGGTTTGTTACTGGAGTGGGTGGGTGAGATTCTGTGGCCTGCATTGTGCAGGAGGTCAGACTAGATGATCATAATGGTCCCTTCTGACCTTAAAGTCTATGAGTCCCTACGGTACTTCTGTGTGAAAAAAAAATCACTTTAGATTAAACCAAACATATATAATCCAACTGGGTATCTGGAGCCTGTAAATTCAGAAATGTTATAAAAAAAACTTTCCTAGCTCAAAACACAGGAAAAGGAGTTAATCTTTAGATTTTCTAGTGAACTTCCTTTACTGCTTTGTCAGAGGATCACTAGGTAAATCTGAAAAGGGGTATTCAGCATCTTTCACTAAAAAGCATTATGACTATGTACAGAAATACATATGATTTACCATTAGGATATGTTAAGGGATTGATAGGTAATATTGTACACAGGTATCTGGACCTCTAGGTCTCAGAAAAGACAAGGAACTTCAAAAACAGCCAAAGCAGCAAAAATCTGACATAGGGATTCACCAATAAACAGGCAGAAGTGGGAGTGCCATGGAGGAGATGGTTCAGCAATAGCAGGTGTTCCCTTCAGGTTTTACTTTTAAAGATAGTTCTAGTCTTAAAATATGTTAATTGCTCACAGATTCGTTGTACTTAGTTTATAATTAGAACCAGTGTAAAACATTCAGAGTGTGAATTATGACTAAGTGATATTTTGGCACATACTAATTTTTTTATTATGAATGAAAACACACTTTTCATTAAACAGGACATACATTTTGCTATGGGGGAATTAAAAAAATGATTTGTCAGAATAATTCATGATGTAGTCAAATGTGTTGTTTCATTGCAACCCTTCACAAAGCAGTATGTTGGAGGAGTGTGTAATTGGTATTATGCATACTACAGGTCAAATTCTGATACTGCATGCTTTCACAGTTTCATCAATGAGATGAAGAGAGCAGAAAGCCAGCTTCCTGTGCACCGAGGAATTAATGCTGTGTGGTTGACAAGTCTGAAAACATAACAGCAATATACTGAGCCAAAATCTTTCCTAAATTACACCCTGAGGCTCATAATGGAGGTTGCACCAGCATAACTAAGGAGAGTATTTAGCCCAGAGAGTATACGAGATTTTCAAGGTTGGCATGCTTAACTATGCACACATATTAGGGTGCTCCTAAATTAAGTATGCAGCTATGTGACATGCATAGACAGATCAAATATGTGAATGCAGACATATTCAGTTAGGTGTTGAACTGTCCATGGAATGCACACAACTATAGGCGATGAAAAATTTGTTTTTGTTATTATTAATTATTATTATTACTACAAAAGACTTATAAAGTTTTATAAATTTTAACAGAATATTCTCTCTCAGCAAAGGTTACATTTTCAGTAAAACAAGTTACATTGTTACCTTCAGTATGTCAGCCACAATTGGGTTTTCCTGATAACCAGAATGGTGCAGTTTAAAAACCATGATGTTATGGAAAACTAAGCATATGACTCCACTATTCTAGGTTTTGGTTTATCTATCAGTATGGTTCAGCATATACTTCGGGAAAAAACCTTGTGTATGTGTCTATGTGCACACACACAAAATATGTTAGAGATTAGCCTCAAACATATACCTTAATGTATACAGCATATGAAAAGTGGGTGAGTAATTTCCTAACGGTTTAATTATAAATTTGTCACTATAAAAAGATATTAAGCATTGGTTCCCATGCTTAATTATATAGGCGCTGATCCTGCAGTCCCATCTTGGGCAAATCACCCACTTAATTCAACCAAAGTTTTATCTGAATAAGGATTGCAGGGTCAGGCCCATTTGGGTATGTCTACACTGCAATTAAACACTCGTATCTGATCAGTGTCAGCTGATGTGGGCACTAACGACCGATTTAATTGCGGTGTAGATGTTCATACTCGAGCTGGAGCCTGGGCTCTGGGACCCTCTCCCATTATTGGGTCCCAGAGCCCAGACTCCAGCCCAAGCCTGAATGGTTACACCGCAATTAAGCAACCGCATAGCCCAAGGCCTGCAAGCCCAAATTAGCTCACATAGGTCAGCCATAGGTGTTTAACTGCAGTGTAGACATATGCATAGACCATAACTGCATGGAATGCTTCCAGCAATTCAGTATACAGAGGTCTGAAATAGCTAAACATATGTTAAGCCCTACCTGGGTCGAACATGTGACCCTGAGACACTAAAGTAGGAATGAACAATGTTTTTTGTTAAAAAAAAATGAAACTAAACTTTATTTGTTTGAATAGTTTTGTAAATCTGTCACATGGATAACTATTATTATATTCTCTGTTATGTACACTGATGCCAGTGTTCACCTTTTTATAAAGAAGCAACCATTTTTTCAAGGCCTACTTTATTTAATTCTTAATTGTTATTTAATGGTAGTTCTTGAAATCTGTTTTTAAATTACTTGAAAAAAGTTCAGGAGATTGAGGGTGTATCTACACTACAGAGACTATAATGGCATAGTTATAACTAGACTATAACTAGACTAGCATAACCTCATAGCATAAATGCAGCCTACAGCAAGAGAAGGGTTTTTTTACATCAGAGTAGGAATACCACCTCCCCAAATGACAGTAGCTAGGGTCCACAGGAGGGGCTAGGTCAGTATAGCTACATCACTCAGGGCTATGTTTTTCCACACCGCTGTAACCCTGGCCAAAGACAGATCTTTAAACACTTTTTAGAATCTGATTTGGTTCAGAACAGTTTGAAAAATGCAGAATTTTCAAATAAACATGAAGCATGAGATGACAGTGCATATTATTTATAGTATTTATCATAAAAATAGTTCTGCTCTCATGTTGATGTCACCTCCCTATGTTGGCAAATTATGCCTTTAGTGTGAAAGGCCTGTAACGGTTTCCATCATAACCTTTGTTTTTCAAGGGCTCACCGCTTGTTAATAACTATTTGCTCCACATTGAAACTTGGCATGTAAGATCTTAGTTGAATGGTTATTTACAAAATAAAACAGAGGTGGCTGCTTTTTAAATCATGCTTATTTTTTCAAAAGCAACTGTTCAGCCTTTTCATCTGTAAGGTAAACTTATGTGGTGGTGGTGGGTCTGGGTGTGGTTTGTTTTTTTGTTTTTGTTTTTTAAATGAAAAGGCTGGCCTCTGAATGAAGGGTAGGTGAAAACCACGTATTCCATTTAAACTAAATATATTAGGGCCTGAGTCTGTAACCACTCGGTGTGGTGCTTACTACCTCAAGAATGGTGGTCAAATATTATGCCTAATAATGCTTACAGGAACGGGTCATTAGTTGCTACTTTTCTGAGGAATGGAACAGGAGTCTACTGGCTTTGCTCTAAGGCAAAGGATAGGATATGAGGGAAGGTCATCTCAGACACTTGGGAACTCCCGCCATTACAACAAAACTGCAAATGTACTCAAGTATATACACAACCTGGAAAATTCCATAAATGAAGACATCTATATATATACACAGATCTGAATTTCAAATATTTTAGAAGAAAACGTATGAATTAAAGCTGAAATGTTATTTTTTTGTATTTAAATTAGGGCTGTCGATTAATCACAGTTAACTCACGCGATTAACTCAAAAAAATCAATTGTGATTAAAAAAATTAATCATGATCAATCACAGTTTTAATTGCACTGTTAAACAGTAGAATTCCAATTGAAATTTATTAAATATTTTGGATGTTTTTCTACATTTTCAAATATATTGATTTCAATTACAACACAGAATACACAGTGTACACTGCTCACTTTATATTATTATTTATTACAAATATTTGCACTGTAAAAATGATAAATAAAAGAAACAGTATTTTTCAATTCACCTCATACAAGTACAGTAGTGCAATATCTATCGTGAAAGTGCAAAATACAAATGTCGATTTTTTTTTGTTACATAACTGCACTCAAAAACAAAACAATGCAAAACTTTAAAGCCTAAAAGTCCACTCCGTCCTACTTTTCGTTCAGCCAATCGCTAAGACAGACAAATTTGTTACATTTATGGGAGATAATGCTGTCGGCTTCTTATTTAAAATGTCACCAGAAAGTGAGAACAGGCGTTCACATGGGACTTTCGTAGCCGGCATTACAAGGTATTTACGTGCCAGATATCCTAAACATTCGTATGTCCCTGCATGTTTCGACCACCATTCCAGAGGACATGCTTCCATGCTGATGACACTTTAATTAATTAAATAATGCATTAATTAAATTTGTGACTGAACTCTTTGGGGGAGAATTATATGTCTCCAGCTCTATTTTACCCTCATTCTGCCATGTTATAGTAGTCTCAGTGATGACTCAGCACATGTTGTTTGTTTTAAGAACACTTTCGCTGCAGATTTGACAAAATGCAAAGAAGGTACCAATTTGAGATTTCTAAAGATAGCTACAGCACTTGACCCAAGGGTTAAGAATCTGAAGTGCCTTCCAAAATCTGATCGGGATGGGGTGTGGAGCATGCTTTCATAAGTCTTAAAAGAGCAACACTCCGATGTGGAGACTACAGAACCCGAACCACCAAAAAAGAATATCAACCTTCTGCTGGTGGCATCTGACTCAGATGATAAAAATGAACATGCATCCATCCGCACTGCTTTGGATTGTTATCGAGCAGAACCTGTCATCAGCATGGATGCATGTCCTCTGGAATGGTGGTTGAAGCACAAAGGGACATATGAATCTTTAGTGCATCTGGCATGTAAATATCTTGCAACACTAGCTACAACAGTGCTATGAGAAAACTGTTCACACTTTCAAGTGACATTGTGAACAAGAAGTAGGCAGCATTATCTCCTGCAAATGTAAACAAATTTGTTTGTCTGAACAAGAAATCAGGATTGAGTGGATTTGTAAACTCTAAAGTTTTACATTGTTTTATTTTTGAAGGCAGTTATCCTTTTGTACATAATTCTACATTTGTAATTCAACTTTCATGACAAAGAGATTGCACTATAGTACTTGTATTAGGTGAATTGAAAAATAATATTTCTTTTGTTTTTTACAGTGCAAATATTTGTAATAAAAATAAAGTGAGCACTGTACACTTTGTATTCTGTTATAATTGAAATTAATATATTTGAAAATGTAGAAAAATCCAAAAATATTTAAATAAACGTATTCTATTATTAACAGTGAGATTAATCGAGATTAATTTTTTTAATCGCTTGACAGCCTTAATTTAAATTTTAACTTGATTCTTGTGTTAAAGACAAAACTGCCATCATGACTAGAGTAGATGAATACTACACCCAATGGTCTGGAAGTACTCACTAACGTCTAAAAATGAACATGTTTTGGCTTGTGCCCCTTTGCAAACATTCAAGCAATTGAGTTTTATCATCACAAATGAACTGTAAGCTCACACAGTGGAGTATTTACAACTGAAGTGGCATGTTTATATGGGGTGGGATAGTGCTTTACACAAAAAGGGAACAGCTTTCCCCAAATCCCTCATCAGAATCCTGGCACACAGGTAATAAGCATTGGATTATGCCCTAAATGAGCAAGATATGGATCACACCACACACTTAGCAGCTAGGAAGGCATATGCAATTGTTTGAGAAGGCAAAGTTAAATCTAAATTCTGCACAGTGCCAACAAATCTATTTTCTTAAGGAATAAGGCCTCTTGGCAAGTCTTACATGACACAAAAAGGTAAAGGTTTAACATTTTCTAAAATTCCTTAATCCTGCTTATCTCCCACCTCTCCCTGGAAGTTTCAAATTCCCAGGGACTTCTTTCAATTATGGTACAAAAATATATAGTGTGTGTTTTATAGAAAGAACCTCTTGAGTAAAGCAGCTCAAATTTTTTAAATCGACTACTCAATTTTTTGTGATCAGTCCCTGGTGGTCGAGAGCAGAGGGAAAACCATAAAACAACAATAACTACAACATATCTGAGTAATTTTGATGAATTAATTAATATAACAAAAATGGCACCCGGCTGGAGAACATTCTGCAAGCAGAAAACAAGGTTAAACTCAGAGCAAATTACTTGCTATGAATTATTCACTCACTTCTAAACACGGCACAACAGACGTCAAGAGGACTGTACAGTACTCTAACATCACTATATGACCTTCAATACTTTAGACTAGAGGCAGCGCTTGAACTGAATGAAGATCTAATTAAAAATTACCACTAGGCTTTTGTACAGAAATGCAGACTTAGAATTATTATCAGGTTTTAATTCAGGTCTTATCATGTTTCTAATAAACTAGGAATGAAACCATGTCAAAATACCACACACCACACCACATCTATAATGGATGTGGTAACTGTCACTATTCAAGGTAAGCTGTATCTTTGACTCCTGACTCAGCCCCTCCAGGAGTCCCTCTTTCAAGTGACAGGCCCAACTCTTGCACATCTCTTAGTGTGGAATCTTGTGACACACACACTTTTACACTGGGTGTCCAGATTACACCATAGCAAGTCCAGATGGGTTTGGCTCCTGCTAGAAACTTCCTTTCTGGAATTATGAGTTCATGCAGTCCTACCAAAACAACTTCTTCAAAACAAAGTATTTAATTATCTATGCATAGGAATATAGCAGAGAGAAAAGGGTTAAAAAGTTAAACAACTAAAAGGCCTATGAGTATTGTATCTTACCTAAGCGTAGCATTTCCCTCAGAATTTAGAAAGGCCTGACTTATCACTAGTAACTCAACATTTGTGAGAGGAGGGTCAGTATCTCCTCAGCAGTCTTTCTGGCACTCTCTGCTTCTGGGCTGAGGCTTTTAACCTCTTCCAAACTCTTTTTCATTTTACCAACTTGGATTTCCCTCCTCCTCTTGGGGTTACCAGACAGCCTGATGATCAGTGTTATGTCCTAGGGGCAGCCGGTGTAGGAAGCAATCACTTGAGGCCAGAGAGCAGACAGCTAACCAAAACCTCCATTTTATTTACAGAAACAGAGAGCTCACTCAGCCAGTTGAAACTGGCTGAGCTATCCCTTAATAGTCTAACTCAGTTGCCATAGTAACAAAACCCATGACAACCAAATACACAACAATCAGAGCATGATCAGAGCAAGAATTGACACCTGTGTTGTTTCTTAAGTATCAGTGATTGGGTTATCTACAGCCACTGACTCTGGGTTCCTAAAGATGTGCAAAAAACCACCCAGGAGTAAATTAACTCCTTGCACCAATGTAGCAGACAGCACTCTCAATCAGCAGTAATCAAATAGACAAAAGCATATGTAATATTCAAAATAACAGACATTTCCCACCTTTTTCACAGTAATACAGAGACAACTCATTTACAGCAAATTAAATGTATTTCTCTAGCCAAACAAATAGAATCCAATCCATCATTCATTCAGAAATTCCTCAGTGTCTGTTTGCTCAAGTGCCATAGGAAAAAATGAAAGGGAAGGTGGATCAGATACATTGTTCATTCTACAAATGAGATGTAGAATGAGATTAAATCTTGAGCAACATTTTCCCACCAACTCTCAAATCACCTTTAGCTAAACAAATACTGTAGGGAAGTTTAACTTTTTTGCTGGGTCAGACACAGGAACAGCACTTGTGATCTTGTTGTTCATGAGTCACAACAAACAACAAAGCAGATTTTTCTTTTCCTATTATTACCATCAACAGTGAAGAGCTTTTAAAAAACCCTACAACCTGAGTTTCTCTAATTGTAAAACTAATATGATTAAAAAAATAATTGCACTCACTAAGCAATTTCTAATTTTTAAAACATTTCATTCATTCTACAAGCACTCTTTACTCACAAACATACATGCACGTCCTTACCTATCACATAGGCATAGATATAGCATGTGTGCCCTGTACAGGGTTTGATCAAACCAAATGTCCAGTGGGACTGGCCATTATCATTCAACAAAGGTGACAGGTGATATAATGTATACATAATCCCAACAATACATATAAAATGATAGGGTCTAAATTAGCTGTTACCACTCAAGAAGGAGATCTTGGGAGTCATTGTGGATAGTTCTCTGAAAACATCCACTCAATGTTAAGCAGCAGTCAATAAAGCAAACAGAATGTTGGGAATCATTAAGAAAGGGATGGATAATAAGATAGAAAATATATTGCCTCTATATAAATCCATGGTATACCCACAAACTGAATATTGTGTGCAGATGTGATTGCCCCATCTAAAAAAGATATACTAGAATTGGAAAAGGTTCAGAAAAGGGCAACAAAAACTATTAGGGGTATGGAACGTCTGTCATATGAGGAGAAATTAGTAAGGGTGGGACTTTTCAGCTTGGAAAAGAGAAGACTACAGGAAAATATGATAGAGGTTTATAAAATCATGACCGGTGTGGAGAAAGTAAATAAGGAAGTGTTATTTACTCTTTCTCATAACACAAGAACAAGGGGTCACCAAATGAAATTAGTAAGCAGCAGATTTAAAACAAACAAAAGGAAGTATTTTTTCACACAACGCATAGTCAACCTGTGGAATTCCTTGCCAGAGGATGTTGTGAAGGCCAAGACTATAACAGGATTCAAAAAAGAACTAGATAAGTTCATGGAAGATAGGTCCATCAATGGCTATTAGCCAGCATGGACAGGGATGGTGTCCCTAGCTTCTGTTTGCCAGAAGCTGGGAATGGGTGACAGGATGGATCACTTGATGATTACCTGTTCTGTTCATTCCCTCTGAGGCACCTGGCGTTAGCCACTGTTGGAAGACAGGATACGGGGCTAGATGGACCTTTGGTCTGACCCAGTACAGCCATTATTATGTTTTTATGTTATATTCAGATTTAAAGCTGGCAAAGTTAATATAATCATCTATCAGAAAAAAATTACTATCCAAGTGTTTAGATAATATAGTCATAAAATATGGACCATGACAAAGTAAACTTTTTTTTTTCAATTTATCCTTGTTAGACACAGTGTCTGTGGTGTCCCTCATGGCACAGCCGCTTTGGCTAATCTATAAAAATAAACCTGCTCCATCAGCTATTCAGGTTGACACCTGAGAAACTTGCTGCAGTAGCAGTACAGTTAAACCCCAGAGTACTGCTTGTGGCTGGTGACTTCTGAAAGCTGATTTGCAGCAGTGCAGTCAGGTTTCCACTATACAAGGCTATCTCTCAATAGTTAATAGAGAAGACAAATAGCTCCCTTAAAACAGAATTATTTTGTGAGGTGACAGTGGTGATTTAGAGGTTTTGTTCCAGAGCACCATGACCAGGGATTCCCATGACACACCACCTCCTCTTACCAAGAGGGTTCATGCACCATGAGCGAGTTACTCCAACCAAGGACCTCAGCCTATATAGAATGGGAGCATGAGGTATTTGAACTGCAACTCCCATGAAGCACTATGGGAGCATTTCCAAATGGAAGTATTTCAGTTTTTGACTTTTCACCAAAAATTTGAAATTTTCTATCAATTTTTTTTTCTGTCCAGCTCTAATATTTATCTTTTTAAAATATTTGCAATTTTTTTTCTAAAACACATCATCTTTGTTCTTTAAGCCTTTTCTTTCTTTTGGGTTTTGGACTATTTCCCAGTAATTTTTACTGTCAGTGCTTGCACTATCTGTTCCATTCCACCCACTAGTTCTCTTGTTCTTCTCCTATACCCTCCTGATCTCCACTATCCTTAGTTATTTCAATTAGTTAATGTTTTTTACAGTGCTTTAGAATGACGTGCTAGATAACAGGTAAGTATTATTGTGTAATATCCCTCCACTTGATCTTTCTCCCCGGTACTGCTCTCCACCTTGTACATTTACAGCTCTCACCACTTCATAACCCCCACCTTGGTGTTTTCCTCACCTTTTCGTCACCCCAAGCCCCTTTCCTTCCCCTTATGTCTCCATTTTCCTTCAAGCCCTTTAAGTGCTTCTCAACTTTATTGCCCTCAAAAAATTTCACCTTTCTATTCTGTCCTATTCACTGGTCTCCCCAGTTATTTTCCTCCAGGAAGAAGAGCAGCACCTTTCTGCCTTGCACACAGCACCAGTTCCAGGGGAGGAAGAAGCAGCTGTATCCCTAGTTTGAATAAAGCACCTTCTCTTCCACTGCACATGCAAAAAAGAGAAAGAGCAGGGCTTTAGAGGGAGCTGAAGTTTTGCCAGGCCAGAGCATAGAAAACTTCTGATCCCTGAATAGGCTGATCAGACAAGCAAGTGTGAAAAATTGGGACGGGGGTGAGGGGTAATAGGCGCCTGTATAATATAAAGCCCCAAATATCGGGACTGTCCCTATAAAATGAGGACATCTGGTCACCTTACCCCTGAATCTTCTTCTCCTTTTCCAATACATGTTATCAAAGGATGATCAATGTGGGTGAAAGAAAGTAGAAATGGGTGCCAATGACAGGGATGAAAATTTACAGAGACCACAAGTGCTAGCAATATTTCAAACCCAATTCAGTGTTTCATAAAGACAATGTCAAATAGGTCAGCAGGAGACCTGACATATCTATCTTTGCCTTTTGAGGGGCAATTGTCACTTGATATCACATCACTCCCAAATTTGTGAAAATAAATTTCATAGCTCAGCTTATCATATTGGTTACACTTTTTAGATGCATGTGGATTTCAAACTGATCCTCAAAGGTCGAAAGTTCATCCTATCATCAGCCTCAATTCTCCCTTTCTTTATTTCATCCAGTAAGTTCTAGTTACACCCTTTCACTGTAGCAAATTTTTTTTTTCTTTCCTTGCAGTTTACCTTTCAAATATTGTGGATTTATAGCTCTCCCCACTTAGTTGTTCATTAGCAAAATTATATCTATTTAATATTTTTAATCATTTATTTTAAGCCCTCCACTAGCCACTTGACATAGTGTAAAACAAAAGGAAATGTTAAAAACAAATAAAATAGTCTCTCTTTAAAAAATGGAAAGTCACCAAGTTGCTCTCCTCTTTTTTTATTCTCTCCCCACCCTCTTTTAATATATAAATCATTCCTTTATCAACATCACAAATTTCCTGCAAATAAACTATGTCCTTAACCATTTGCAATGGAAAATTTCTTACCTATTCATTTCCTTTCTGTGATTAACATCTCTACCAATCCATTAGTGATATGCTACTTTTCTCTAGTCTAGACACAGACCAGGAGAACCCTGAACTATAAACCAAGCCCATTCTCCTTCCTACTAGGAGAGTACCTCCGTAAGTGTTTAGATAACTAAGTACTTATTAACTCTGTAACCATTATATCTTAAATTTTTCATCCAGAACAAGAAACAAATGTTAAGCCACCCATGAGGCAGTAAAACCTTAACCTCTGTTAAAATAGTAAACCAAATGAAGGTGACTCAGACTGAAGATGTTTATCAGTTAGGAAATTAAAAGCAACAGAAATTTGCCTGTGTCTCATACACTTGCCACTCACCACTACTGATAAGCAGCAGCAGTACTGAACTGAAAATTCCTGGGGATCCTTCTCAATGAAAGATAAATAATCACAAATATTATTTGGCTATGAAATGTTGTCTATGTCATAAAGTACATTTTTCTAATGTAAGTTAAAAGTGTTTAACATGTTCTATCAATTATGAATTTTGTAGTCGGGTGGCTATAAATCATTCAAACTTTTAGATTTGGTTGGTAACTCATACATTTTCTATATCTATTTCTCTATTATCTTACCAAAATCTTAAATGACCTCTTTCTGGCCAAATCTAATCTTCATCTTCCTTGATCCCTCGCCTTTTGAAACTGTAAACCACTCTCCATTTCTTAAAATCCTGCCCTTCTTTAGCTTTCGCAATCCCATACTCTCATGGTTGTCCTCACATCTATGATCCTTCGTTTGGAGTCTTGTTTAGTGGATCCTTATCTTTTCCTGGCTCTTTTTCAAGTGGGTATCTTCAAAAACTAAATCCCGTGGCCCCTTGCTCTTCTCTCACTTCATCTTATCTCTAGATGTGCTTATTCACAAGCTTATCTTTGTGCTGATGACTCACAATCCAGCTAATAGATATGTCTCCTTCCAATGAGTCCTGCTTCTCAGCTAGTCTTTCTGACATCTCCTCATGAATGTTCAACCAGAAACTTAAGGATAAAATGTCTAAAACTAAGCTTTAAATGAGTCTCTAAACCTTCCATCGCCTCAATTTTTCTGTCACGATGGATTACACCACATCTTTACACTCAGTCCTGTAATGTGACCATCATCTTTGACTCAGTCGTTTCTCCTGATCCACACATCCAGGCCACGTCCAAGTCTTGCTGCTCCTACATACATAATACTTCTAAGATTCAGCTGTTTGTGTCTGTCCAGACTTCCAAAATTCTTGTTTAGGCCCTAGCCATCTAACTCCTCAATTTTCTGGCCTTCATGCCCCTTACAAGCCCATTAAAATACTGCCACTAATTAGGGTTACCAGATAGCAATTGTGAAAAAACGGGACGGGGGGGGGGGAGAAAGGGGGGAAATGGGTGCCTATATAAGAAAAAGTCCCAAAAAATGGGACTGTCCCTTTAAAAACGGGACATCTGGTCACCATACCACTAATATTACCTTTCTGGCATTATCTTTCTGATTATCTTTCAATAACATCACTCCCTCTACTAGCTCCCTGTGCCTCTACTAGCTCCCTCTCCTCAATTGCATCAGATCTTAATGCCTTGACTTTTCCCTTCAGACTCTTCACCATTTAGCTTTACCCCATCTATCAGATCTACTAGTTTATCCAGTAGTTGACCCCTGCCTTTGCTATGGCAATAATGGCATCCTGAATCACCTACCTGTCTGACTCTTCCTCCATGCTTTCTCCCATGGCACCCACATGCATGGAAAATTTTTCTATTGAGTTTCACAGAGCCACACCGTATCTGCTTTTAAATTGCTCTTCCAAACATACTTTGCTGTGATGCCTGCAAATTACACTGTCTGATACTGGCAATGACAAGCTGCAACTTCTGTTTCCTATATGCTGTCAGGGTGAAATCCTGGCTCCACTGACGTCAATGGGATTTTTCTCAATTACTTCAATGGGGCCAGGATTTTACCTTCTTTCTTTTACTGTTACTTCTTCCTTCCTATCCACCATTACACAGTTTGTCTGTTTCACATAGATACAGATGTCTAGGCCAAGGACTGTCTTTGTTACATGTCTGTACTCCACCTAGCATGATGTAGCCCTGTTCCCAGGTACAACCATAATACAAATAAAAAACAACAATAAAAAAAAATATGTATAGGTTCCATCTGGCATGAATTTGATGGTCACAAACTTATTCTCTTTAAGGGGCATATATGGTCAAGCAAATCTGCAAGGAGTTGAAGCAATTATATTCAAGGAATTACTTAACTTCAAAGCAAATATTTAAGTCCTTTATTGAATCAGGGTATAAATAGATAAATCAGTGTCAAAGTGGAGTGTATTACTACTAAAAATGTTTGAACATCCCGACTCTGCTATTCAACTCAGTAGAAACACAAATGCATTCTCTCACAGTGAGGAGGGAGGGAAGTAATTTGCAGGTGAGAACAGGGACAGGGGGTATTAGTATTATGTGTATTAGATGCCGCCTTCAGCCTGCAGTAAGAGAAAATGCAGTTTTCTGGGAAAAACAACAACCAATAATATCCAAAAGGAGAACAATATTTTAGCATATATATTAAAATAGGTTGAAATTTAGATTGAAACCCCAATAAAATTTCTACTAATTGGTGTCATAGGAAACTATTTAATTAGTGCCCCCAAGCAGCATGCATGCAGGAAGCATGTTTCTTGTTGATGTTGGCTGCTTTAGGGTTTATCTGGACAGTAGTCCAATAAGCTTGCAGGAGCACTGGAAAAAAGGTCTGATTTTTAAAACTCTATTATCAGCACTTTACATGTTACTTTACAGCTTTTTCCAAATCCAAATGTAGGTTAGGCAAGCAACCATAGCATGCTGCAGATGCCATTCTATATTTTGTGTTTGCCCTTCAACTTTAAATCATCACAATATTGAAAATGTTAGTGGAAGTAACTTGTTCCTAAACTTCTGATTTATAAATACTAATTGACAATGGCATTTAAAGGGCATTTAACAAAGATTTCTGAAGTTTATTAGTCATTCTAATCTACAAAAAATATATAATAAAGGCTATTTTCTTCAAAACTAGCATAACACACTGCTAAACCGCTTGCAGAAAATGATACCTACTCTGACATTACAAGGCCTGTTACTTAGAGACTGTTTAGATAAAATGTTGGTTCTAATAATGTGGGAACAATGTGTATGCTGTTCTCAATGCTCTCATGTATATTGATTTATCTAATAATTATTATTTAGTGTCACCAAAAATGTGTCAGGAGCTTTCTAAAAAAAAGAGGGAGACAAAGCCGCTTTCTGAAGAATATAAAGGTTAAAACAATTACATTTATTCTCAATATTTGATCAACCATTATATACTTATGTAGCTGGACTTACAAGTAGAGCAATTACTGGGAAATATCAGATTCCTTATTGGGAGATAGTGTTATGTTAGCTCCCATTCCTTAACAAATAAAAAGCTGTAAATAACTTTGATATCAATGCACTGGTTTCAATAACATTAATAAGTCTACTTTGAGGATAGGGAGGAAAAAGGTTATAATGAAGGGCATGTGAATTTAGTACTTTTGCCAGTCCTGGAGGTTTATCCAGAGCTGATCAACACCCAATGAAATAAGGTAAAAGTTTTATTAAAAAAAAACAAAAACGATTGACTTTTCTTTCCATTATGCTTGACTATTTTGGGGAAAACAAAAACAAAAAACATTAAACAGTTGTCTCTTAATAAATAAATAAGTCAAATAAAACATTTCTCCTTTAAGATCCCAGAGTTACTCATTCCTGCTGGTTTTTTATTTTTTAGGTTTTTTTGGGTGATGAGAGAAGTAAATAAGTTACATTTTACCTGCAAAATTCTCACGTCAATCTAGTAAAATATTGCATAAAGTAGCAGAAAATATGGTTAATAAAAATCTTTCATAAAAATCTTTTTAAAATGTTTTCGGCAGTGACAATGGGCTTTTTGTTTTATGAACATTTAACTATGAACCTTAACTAGCCTGACCTTATTTACCCAAAACAAAGTTATACACGGCTCTTGCCATCTCCCCTACAGCCCCCTGTGGCTAGGGTCACATTACAGGCAGCCTGCCTCAGTTCCCCCTCTTGGACTGTTCAAATAAAACTTCCCTTCAGGCATTTTTTTGGACAAAAATACCTTTCCTTGAGAGGCAAGTTTATTAATATAAAATACACTGCAAATAAAGCTCAAAATTCCAATCAAAGGACATTCCTAAGTCCACACAACACAAGGTTTCTTTTCTCCTCCCAGGGCTTCCTGCCTGGGACCTCTCCAGTCCCTCCCCTGCCTAAACAGGGCCTCTCCCAGGTCTCCTTGCCTAGAGGACCTTTAAGTCCCTATTCTGCTTGGCTAGGGCCTTGCTGCCTGGGCAAATCTACATTCGCATATTATCCTGTTCTATGTAGTTCATATTGACTGTTAAATTACCTACAGAAAGAGAATAATCTAGAACTAGAGAAACACAGATTGTAATTCTAGCAATGTAAAGTTTGTAACTTGTTCCCTTTAAAATCCAAGAGGTTATTTAATCTTGTGAAATATTATAACTTTCTTAAAGAAATATGCTTTTATCACATAAATATTCTGAACACACAGTTCAGAGAAAAGGAGGAAGTAGAAGTTATCAGACTGTTTGTGGCAGCATCTCTTCACATTTTTATCTAATTTAATTTGGCTGTTCTGCTGTTGTTATGCAGTTCGCCTAGGTGCTCAGAACAGAGACTGTACTTTAAGAAACACTTATCACATCTTCACAATGTTGTTAGTTTTGACTCAATAATTCTTGAATTCTTGAGCCAATAGTTTATTTGCACAGATGCAGGCTCTGGGAGTCTGCTCTTAATCTCTTAGAAAGAAGGAAGGTCAGTGACACTAGTCCAATTTGTTTTGTTGGCTTTGGAGAGAAATCCTTCCATGTGTGATATTTTCCTTATATAAATTGTGCAATCGCTTTGTAATTCATTTCAGCTAATGGCTGAAAGGAATGGATTCTCTATGAGTCTTAAATATCTATACATTGTACAAATCAGGGTGTTCTTTCTTTCTTTCTTTCTTTCTTCTGTGTGAACTAGTAGCGTACATTCTCAATTTCCAACCATCATCATGAAATTTTACTTCTCCAGTGTAGTTATAGAACAAATACTGCATGATCTAATTGTTGTGTTCCAAGGCCAATAGAAGGACCAGACTACAGCTACACTCTCTACAGGAACATACGCTTTAAAGTCTAGATCAGAGGTGGGAAAACTACGGCGCGGGACCGTTCTGCCTGGCCCCTGAGCTTGCAGCCCGGGATGCTAGTTCCAGCCCCTCCCCCGCTGTCCTCCCTCCCCCGCAGCCTCAGCTCACTGCTCCACCGGGGCAATGCTCTGGGCAGTGGGGCTGTGAGCTCCTGGGGCAGCACAGCTGCAGAGCCTAAGGGGGCAGGGAACGGTGGACGGGCGTTGGATCGAAGGCAGAGGAGTTTGAGGGGTGATCCGGGGCCAGGGGTGTGGATGGGGGGGGGCGGTCAGAGGGCGGGGAACAGGGGGGTGGGAGTTCTGGGGGTGGTAAGGGAGAAGGGATGGTTGGATGGGGGGCGGGCAGTCAGGAAGGAGGGGGGGTTGGATGGGGCGGTGGGGGGCAGTTAGGGGCAGGAGGTCTGGGGGCGGCCAGGGGGCAGACAGCAGGGGGGTGGATGGGGCAGGGGTCCCGGGACGGCCGTCAGGGGGCAAGAAGCGGGGGGGTGTTGGATAGGGGGCTGGGCCATGCCTGGCTGTATGGGGAGGCCCTCCATACAATTTCTGAAACCTGATGCGGCCCTCAGGCCAAAAAGTTTGCCCGCCCCTGGTCTAGATTATACTAGTACTATACTACCACCTAACTCATACAGTATAGCACTCTTCATCAGTAGATCTCAAAGCACTTTACACCAAAGGTCAGTATCATTATCCGTATTTTAAATTTACTTTACATTTTACACTACTGTACACGTATATAGCAAAATCAGATACCTCTAGAAAACATCCCAACTTGCTTGTTGTGAAGAAGGTGGGAGATATTTGTATATTTCATTATTATGATGTGTACCTAGGGCTATTTGATTGCTAACATGCTGTCTGCTACATGAGTGCAAATAATTAACATAGTCCTGAGGGGTGGGTTTTACACATTTCCAGGAAGACAGGCAATGGTAGTAGATTGCCCATTCACTGATAAGCATCAAGACCTGTTGTTTTGTCTCTGTCCAAGTGGGGGCACAATCACTCTCATTTTAGGACAGAGCCAGGGCCTTAGCAGGACAATGGAGACTACCATCTGAAGACTATTGACTTGCTAACGACTCTAATCCATAGTAAGGAACACAGAAGGTTGGAGAATTACAGAGTGGAAAAAAAGTAACGGGAAGAACAGGAAGAGACAATGGGCTAGAATTGCCTGTTCAAAGAAGACTCTAGCAGAATGGAACAGAACAAGAGGAGAAGGCTGAGCAGGAGGGGAAGGGAAGATACTTGAACATCCTAGAAGGACACTGACTAAGACCCAAAGGGCTCTCAGAAGGTGTGAAGAAACTGAGGGAAGGTTTTGCATGCAGGTATTAGATATATTTCCATAGATCTATGTATCTATTGCAGAGGTGGGCAAACTACAGCCCGTGGGCCACATCCTGCCCGGCCCCTGAGCCCTTGGCTCCTCCCCTGCTGTTCTCCCTCCCCTGCAGCCTCAGCTCACTGTGCCACCTGCACAATGCTCTGGGTGGCAGGGATGCGAGCTTCTGGGGCAGTGCAGCTGCAGAGCCGCAGCCTGACCCGGTGCTCTGTGCTGCGCGGTGGCGTGGCTGGCTCCAGCTGGGCAGCGTGGCTGCCTGTCCTAGTGCTCTGGGTGGCGTGGCTGTAGCACCGCCAGCCACCGGTGCTCCAGGCAGCACGGTAAGGGGACAGGGGAGTTTGGGGTGGTGATTAGGGGGAGGGGATGTGGCTATGAGTCAGGGCGGTCAGATGGCGTGGAACATGGGGGCAGGGGTCTCAGGGGGCTGTCAGGAATGAGAGGAGGGGTTGGATGAGGCAGCGGGGGGCAGTCAGGAGTGGGGAGCCCGGGGGTGGTCAGAGGACAGAGAGTGGGGAAGGGGGGTGGATGGGGCAGGAGTCCTGGGGGGACCATCGGAGGGCAAGAAGCAGGGAGGTTTGGATAGGGGGCGTTGTCCAGGACACGCCTGGCTGTTTGGGGAGGCACAGCCTCCCCTAACCAGCCCTCCATACAATTTTGGAAACCCAATGTGGCCCTCAGGCCAAAAAGTTTGCCCGTCCCTGATTTATTGTGTTGTCTCTATGAGTAAAGCGTGTAGGAATGCCTTTGCAAAGTCTCTGTGTCACTTGCTTTAACCATCATGAAGTCCCCGAAGGGATGAAATATAAACTGGAGGGGCCCATCAGTGTGGAGCTCTGGATAGGGTAGGTGTGAGCTACTGGAGAGACCTGGGCATCAGCTCTGGTCTTGAAGCCTAGGACTGCTGGGTCAGAGGGTCCCACAACCAAAGAAGAGTACCAGCACTGTCTGTTCTTCAGGAGCGTGCCTGACAGGCCAGACTTAGAGATACTGTCTGGATGCTACTCTGACTCGGCTGACCTAAAATTATATGAGTTCCAAGATTTGGGTCTAATATATCAGCCTGGTGGCTGTCCACAAGGGGGAGTTCTGCCTGGGCTATAACACTTACAGACTGTAAAAGATACCACATCAGTAAAATGTAACTACTTTTAAGGTGGAGAGTGGAAGCTACTGGCACGCTGGCTCACAACAATGCAGAAAGGAGACATTTTGGCTGTGGATACCAAGAGCAGTCAGGATCTAATTTCTTAAAGTCTACATTCCAAAGACCCTTCCTCCCAGTAAACGTCATGGTACTTAATGTATCTACATTGGAAAGATGAAGGGTTCCATCAACTCTTTCGATATTTGGGCATATGGCTTTTGGGAATCTAGGGATTATAATAAACCAGGATTTGCACACGTAAAGTCTGAAAATGTTAGACTGTTTGTAGTTACTGGTTTTGTTTCACATTCCACTATGCCTCCATATTTCCTCTTCTATTTCCCCATTATTTCAGATAGATACACCAGAATGTTCCTACATTTTCTATATATTTGTATATTTAAATATTTTAAACTAATAGTAACAAAACATGCTTTTCTAAAATGCAGTAACCATAAAACTGAAGGTAAAGTTTCTGAAATAGATCTGATTAATGTTACTCTCTCTCGCTTCCCCATCTCCCAGAATTTCCGCAGCACTCAGTTTATTTATTATGTCTTGAGGAACTAATTGAACCACAGCATGCTAAAATTCTCTACACAGTATAAAGGTCACAGCTTCCTCCCCTGCCCTTCATTTACAATCTAACATGCTATGAGACAAAACAAGAAAAGCTAAAGGTTCAGGTTAAAGGTAAAGAACTTACAATGCAAAACACCAAAGTGATGAACATCATCCAGCCATATAATTTCCCCTCTGTTTAATATAATAATTTTTTTAAAGGATCAATACAAAGCTCACATCAAAGATTTCTTATGTATAACAAAGCATACTGAAAAGTCTACAAATGAATCCACCATCTCTACAAAGATTCAATTTTTAATTTATATATTCAACAACTATTTGATACTCTTTCCAGTTTCTATTTAGGACAATATCATATATCGGCCAATCCTATCATGAAACAACATCTCATAGGCTGGCTGTGCAAAGTGAGTACCTGTGCAAAGTGAGTAAGTCAAGACTTTCACTACTGGTAGGAGTCACGAGGAAAATAACTGCTCTTTAAAGACCTTCAACTGATAGCATGTATTTACCAGAGGGACTCCTCCCCACTAATACAGTCTTTACTATTCCTTTGCTTATCCAAAGGATTTGAAATACTGTAAAGAGAAAACTTCATTTAAAAAAATACCTGAAGAGGCCTTCCCCTCCATTATGTGGCACTATTCTTCTTTTAATTTGGCATAGGTTTTTGTCAACAAATTTCAAGCAACGAGCCTTGTTCACAATAGCACAATTTCACATTTTGCATTGCTAAGTATGTCTCCCTAAGATTAGTGAGATACATCTTTTGAGCTGTAGTATAAGTATCATAGAATCATAGAATCATAGAATTCAAGATCAGAAGGGACCATTATGATCATCTAGTCTGACCTCCTGCAAGATGCAGGCCACATAAGCCGATCTACCCACTCCTTTAGCAAGCGACCCCTGCCCCATGCTTCGGAGGAAGGCGAAAAACCTCCAGGGCCACTGCCCATCTGTCCTGGAGGAAAATTCCTTCCCGACCCCAAATATGGCGGTCAGCTGAACCCCGAGCATGCGGGCAAGACTCTCCAGCCATACCCTCTGGAAAAAGGTTAAGAATATCATATCATTGACCCATTGTACTATTTACCAGTTTGGCACTTAATTGACCTATTGACTAAGCCCGTTATCCTATTATACCATCTCCTCCATAAACTTATCTAGCTTAATCTTAAAGTCATGGAGGTCCTTCGCCCCTACTGTTTCCCTCGGTAGGCTGTTCCAGTATTGCACTCCCCTGATGGTTAGAAACCTTCGTCTAATTTCAAGCCTAAATTTCCTGACTGACAATTTATATCCGTTTGTCCTCGTGTCTACATTAGCACTGAGCTGAAATAATTCCTCTCCTTTCCTGGTATTTATCCCTCTGATATATTTAAAGAGTGCAATCATATCTCCCCTTATCCTTCTTTTGGTTAAGGAAAACAAACCGAGCTCCTCAAGTCTCCTTTCATACGACAGGCCTTCCATTCCTCGGATCATTCTAGTGGCCCTTCTTTGTACCCGTTCCAGTTTTAACTCATCCTTCTTAAACATGGGAGACCAAAACTGCACACAATACTCCAAATGAGGTCTCACCAACGCCTTATATAACGGGACTAGCACTTCCTTATCCCTACTAGAAATACCTCGCCTAATGCAACCCAAGACCGCATTAGCTTTTTTAACGGCCACATCACATTGCCTACTCATAGTCATCCTACGATCAACCAGGACTCCCAGGTCCTTCTCCTCCTCCGTTACTTCCAACTGGTGCGTCCCTAGCTTATAACTAAAATTCTTGTTAGTCATCCCTAAATGCATAACCTTACACTTCTCACTATTGAATTTCATCCTGTTACTAATACTCCAGTTTACAAGGTCATCCAAATCTCCCTGGAGGATATCCCGATCCTTCTCCGAATTGGCAATACCTCCCAACTTGGTATCATCCGCAAACTTTATCAGCCCACTCCTACTCTTGGTTCCCAGGTCAGCAATAAATAGATTGAATAAAATAGGACCCAAAACCGAACCTTGAGGAACTCCACTGGTAACCCCCCTCCAACCCGACAGTTCCCCTTTCAGTACTACCCTCTGCAGTCTCCCCTTTAACCAGCTCCTTATCCACCTCTGGATTTTCATTTCGATCCCCATCTTTTCCAATTTAACCAATAATTCCTCATGCGCGGTACCGTATCAAACGCCTTACTGAAATCCAGATATATTAGATCCACCGCATTTCCCTTGTCTAAAAAATCTGTTACTTTCTCAAAGAAGGAGATCAGATTGGTTTGGCACGATCTACCTTTCGTAAATCCATGCTGTAATCTATCCCAGTTGCCATCGGCCTCCTGCTCCGTAACCACTCTCTCTTTTAAAATTTTTTCCATTACTTTGCATACTACAGATGTTAAACTAACAGGCCTGTAGTTACCCGGGTCACTTTTTTTCCCCTTCTTGAATATAGGAACTACATTAGCTAATCTCCAGTCAAACGGTACAATCCCCGAATTTAGAGATTTATTAAAAATCATCGCTAACGGGCTAGCAATATCACTCGCCAATTCCCTTAATATTCTAGGATGAAGATTATCCGGGCCCCCCGATTTACTTCCATTAAGCTGTTCAAGTTTGGCCTCCACCTCAGATACCGTAATGTCTACCCCCATATCTTCATTCCCATCGGTCCCTCTATCACTATTCCTTAGCCCTTCATTAGCCTCATTAAAGACCGAGGCAAAATATTCATTCAGATATTGTGCCATTCCAAGATTATCCCTAATCTCCACTCCGTTTAAAGTTTTAAGCAGTCCCACTTCTTCCTTCTTGGTTTTCTTCCTATTTATATGGCTAAAAAACCTTTTGCTATTGGTTTTAATCCCCTTCGCTAGGTCCATCTCCACCCGTCGCTTTGCCTTTCTCACTGCATCCCTACACCCTCTGACCTCAATAAGGTAGGTTTCTTTGCTGATCCCTCCCATTTTCCACTCCTGGTATGCTTTCTGTTTTTTCTTAATGACCCCTCTAAGACGCTTGGTCATCCAGCTCGGTCTAAAACTGCTACCTACGAGCCGTTTTCCCTTTCTCGGGATACATGCCTCTGACAACTCCTGCAATTTCAACCTGAAGTAACCCCAGGCGTCATCTGCCTTTAGATTCCTAAATATGTTGGTAAGTAACATAACTCTATCTCCTTACTTCTCACCCCTCATTTCATTCCACAGCCCCTACTTGTTCCTTATTCCTTACTTTCCTCTTGATACTTCCATTCTAATTTCTTTCTTCGTCTGGTTCTTCCATTCTCAGCTTCATCCTTTCTTTCTGCACTAGGAACAGTTTATATCAGGGGTCGGCAACCTTTCAGAAGTGGTGTGCCGAGTCTTCATTTATTCACTCTAATTTAAGGTTTTGCATGCCAGTAATAGATTTTAACGTTTGTAGAAGGTCTCTTTCTATAAGTCTGTAATATATAACTAAACTATTGTTGTATGTAAAGTAAATAAGGTTTTTAAAATATTTAAGAAGCTTCATTTAAAATTAAAATGCAGAGCCCCCCTGGACCGGTGGCCAGGACCCAGGCAGTGTGAGTGCCGCTGAAAATCAGCTCGCGTGCCGCCTTTGGCACCTGTGCTATAGGTTGTCTACCCCTGGTTTATATGATATGTCTGGTTTAGTATCTTGAGAAGCTTGAGCAGACTTCTGCACTTCCTGGATTCTTATTGTCTTCCCTCTTCTCCTTCACATTCTTCTCTTTTGTGATGATGTCATGCATTTCATGAAATCTCTCCATACTTATTTGTCTTTGAACTACATTCACATGTACCTGATTTGTCTGAGCTAGACTGCAAGGTCATTGGAGTAAGGACTTGTCCCCTTAGATGTTTTGTAACACACAGTTTATACTTACAGATATCTATAAATAATAATGAATTAAACAAAATTCAAGAGTCCCCCTATAGTTCTGGGGTTTGAGTTGTGAAGCTGACGTATTACTGCGCTCTCCTTCTTTCCCAATTCTTTTCTTCTTAATACAAGAAAAAATTAATATGTTGTTAGTGCACCTGACTTAAGAACTTTCCATCTTCATTTGCCTCCATTTCTTTTTTTGTGAATGCTTTGAGTGGTACAGTAGGAGAGAGGCATCCCTCAGGTCAGTGCACATAGAAGAACATGGTGAAAGGATGTTAATGAAGCATGACAAAGCAGAGGAATTCCAAAAGCATGCATTGGTGCACAGAAAAAAATACACTGAGTTCTTTCTCCGCCAAGAAGCTTACATCCTACATGCACACAAATCAGCCATTGAAGTTTTAATGAAACAGGCCAGGGAGCTGCAAAGTAGTTAATACGAGACATTTACTTCCTAAATCTCTATACTGCTACCCAAATAGACAGTTCTCTCTCTTTTTTTTCAATCTTATATTTATTTCCTGGTTTTACTTGTAGTTTTAAAAGTGAAGTTGATTGATCTTTTATTACCAAACAAGTCATATCTAAAGTGAAAATGAATAACTGAGTTCTTGTCTGCCCTGGATCTTTTAGACACTGGTAGAGCTATACTGATGTAGTGGCACCAATTTAAACTTGTAGTGCAGATGCGGTGCACTGGCACAAGTCATTACTTGAATCAGTGCATCTCCCTCCAGCTTACACCAGTGCAGCACATCTAACACTAGCGTCTGGGCTGGTGCAACTACATTGGAGTAGCTACACTGGTGACTAAAACCCTCAGAGTAGAAAACACACCAAAAATGTAAGCTTTTTTTTAAATTACAGAAATATGTTTAATATTTTAAAAGATTATTTGGTGCTTAGAAAAAAGGTATTTTAAATAAGACATTATGGAATACATGTTCAAAAAGGAATTGTGCATTTTACAGGCACAAAATTACAGGTTTAAATTGTGCCCACTAAAAAGGAAGCTAAGTCTTAACCTTTTTGGAATAATACCCCTTTATCTCTCCTTTCTGGATCTTATTGAACTGATCTTGTAACTAAAAATCTTGGGCAGTGGCAGACGGGCATGGTTACCTTCAGTTCATTAATTAATATATATTTGGGTGCCTTACAGATGACAAGATCAAAACTGCAATAACACTTTCACTTATGTAGTATTTGTATTCATAATTCTCAAAAACAGTTTACAAAAGTTGGTGGTATTATCCCAATTTTACAGATGGGTAAACTGAGGCCTATGATCACTCTCAGAGTCACTGGCAGAACCAAGAAAAATATGCAGGTCACACAAAGAATCCTTTGCAGATTCAGGAACAGAACCCAGGTCTCCTGAGTCCCACTTCTGTGCCCTATCCAAAGTACTACATTAATTATTACTACCACTAATGCAGCATGAGTGTCACATGTGGAGTCTGGGATCCTACTAATTAAATTGATTCAGAGTTATAAATAATGGTTTAACAAAAAATATGAATGGCCCACTTCCTTCGGAGTGTGTGGCACGGTAAAGCCAAAACAGAGTCTGAATATGGAGATTCTGGATCTCCTGGTATACCATGGAAAGGGTTTCCTCAGTGGTGCCAGCTTCCACAATTCTGTAGCAAGCCTCAAGAAATTTGGTGAGTTTCTTAAAGCCCTAGTTCCTGGAGTCAGGTGATTACATTAGACTCTCAGCTTTCATTAAAAAGGAAGTTTCTAGCTTGTGGAGGAAAGCTTGGAACTGTGAAGCACACAGGCTTAAAATCAGAAAGCCAGTAATAAACCTCATACAATTATTTTTTAAACCTCATGATTTTGGGGAGCCTGATCCATGACTTTTGGGTTGACAATACTGAATCATAGTGAAGAAAGGAATGGAAAGCATGTGGGTTAAGTGCATGGCTACTAGGATCCAACACACTGTGAATCCACTGGGCCATAGAACCACATGGTGGGGTGCACAGCAGACTGTATGTTGCCACCACACTGTGAAAGAAGCCTAATTTAGGTCTAAGTGTTCCTGATAAAAGAAACGAGCAACTGACAGAGGCATTATCTAGTGCATACATTTCAAGCAGCTAGGAGTTGGTATTTGTTTGGCATGACTTCCTAGTAGCAGGAAAGGACTTTACTTCATAGAGTCCTATAATTCTCACAGGTTTCTTATAACTTGCTGTTCGGTTCTCAAGCTTTTTGGGCTCAGGACCCACTTGTAAATGTTTATGGCCTGTCTCAGTCAAGTAAATAGCCTGGGAGTGGAGGTCCTGGGGTGATTTCAGTCCGTTCCTTCCCCCCAGGGCTGGTTGGGTCCTGCCCAGCACTCACCCCACAATGGCAGCTCCTGCAGCTCCTGTGCTGTGGGGCTAGCTGGGTTTGACTCTCAGCTTTGGGTGTTGTAACCTCCAGGTTGCAGCACTGCTCAAGTTTGGCCCTGCCCCCTGACTGGAGCAAATTTGTGTGAGTGAACTTGTGACTTGGCTAAAGGGGTTGCAGTGCCACTCACTCAAATTTGGCCTACCCAGACTCCCGTCATCATGATGACTGGGCCAAAACTGAATGGCACTGAGTATCAGAGGGGTAGCCGTGTTAGTCTGGTTCTGTAGAAATGGCACTGAGACTCCTGTGATTGTAGTGCCTGGAGCAGGGAGGCAAGCCCAGCCAGCCAGCCCTGTGGGACAAGAGCCACAGGAGCTGACACGTGACCCTTTGAAACATTCTAGCGACCCAATTTTGGGTCCCAACCCATGAGTTGAGAAACCCTGTTGTAACTATGTTGCACACAGATGCTTTTTCATGTCAGGAAGATGCTGGAAGGGGGAGTTATTTTTATCTTTGGTAACCATTCTGGCAGTCAAAAGTTCAGGCAAACAAAACAAGGAAAGTTCTCTCAGGGAGAGACCATCAGGAGTTGCAGTTCCTTCCACAATCTTCTCTGTTATGAAGGAGGAGACTGTTTATATCCCAATCCCCGTACCCAGAAAGACTTCCTGTGGAGGCCAACACACCCTAGCTACCCCAGGTCTGTCTCTCTGGAGTGTTCCTGGCTGAGACGGAGGGCAGCCTTGCCCTGACAACACTTAAAGACTCCAGTCCTGGGCCCTAGATGGAGTCAAGCCGCTTGAGATCCTCTCAAACCATAAACTGGCAGCTTGGAACCAATTTCTTCCTCTCAGAGGTTGTCAATTTTTGACCCACAAATCTATCTTTGCTCCTGCATTGGGGTAGTATGGACTTGGAGACTTCCCTCCTCAGACCTAAAGGGCCAGTATACACGATTTAAAATTGTAAACATCTATTATTTAGGGTTTTTTTTGGTACCTATCTACTATCTAGAAAGTATAAATCAAGGCCCTTATCCTGCAAACATTTATGCACATTGGTAACTTTGCAAACATGCGTTGTCCCATGAAGTCAATGGGACTACCCATGCATGTAAATGTACTCACCTGTGCACTTTTGTCAGAGATGACAAATGTTTATTACATAAATGTTTTGTGTTCTGTTCACCAAATTAGCAATGTCTGTACAAAATGCCTGGTTCAGATTTTCAACCCAGTGCAGGGGATTTTATTATTTAATGGAACGTAAGTGACTAAATACCCTGCACTGGTTTGAAAATTTCATCCCCTTGTGTTTGGGGTTATGGTCCCAGTTGGGCAAGCTAATCCCCGAGTAGACTCCTATAACTATCCAGAGTACTATTGTTGGGATTTTGTGGTTCCCAATGAGTCAGATGCTGGGCAGAAATCAAGGGACTTTGATTCGATGCGATTCAATTTGATGCGATTCAATTCAATTCAACAAGGCTTTATTCAATATGTGTACAAAGGGAGAGCCCCTGGTACAAAAAATCAGGCAGAGTCCCTCCAGCAAGGAGCCTCTCCCCTTGCTATTTTATAGCACATGGCACTTACATAACAAGTTACATAACAAGTTACATACCATGAACCTTTAACCAATAAGAGTTAACCTTTCCAAATATGGATTTGTTTATCACATGCTCATAGTTTTCCATTCCACATGCTGAGCTCAACCCCCCTGGCCTTCTCTAGAATGTTCCTAGGATGGTGAGCCACAGCATGCTTCCCTATGCATAAGCACCCTGCAAACCACATTTTATCTAAAATGAACACAAGCATACCCTTCACTATTAACCTCAATGGAGCTCTCTGCAGACACAGGGGTTCACCACACCAGTCAACTTTCAGGATCAGGCCCTGTTGGATCCTTTCAAATTGAAGTTACTGTTGCCCCTTTGGCCTAGAGTTTAGCCAATATTTGGCTAATATTTGCCAGCTTGTTTCCATTAGGATATATTGAGGATAGGAGTCAGATATTTCTTTAGTGCAATCCTGTTATTTACAAAGAATTACACAAAAACCTATTTCCTTCAACAAAACAGAAACGAACAACAACAGGCAGTTTCCTTGTTTAGAAATCCAAGTCTGCCTTTCCAGAATGGATTGTGCCCAAAAGAAGCTCCATCTCTTGGTTTCCTCTCAGGGCCACACTCACTTCTTTCAATGTCTGCTAACTTTCTATTTGCTTTCTACCTCTCACATACACAGACATACACTCATCAACCCCCAAGTCCCTAAATTTACAATCTATTCCAGGGGAAACCCTTGGCCCACATGGTTTAGCTTCTATGTTTCAACTATTTTAATCCACAAGTGAGTGTGTGTTACAGATCCCCCCTGTGCCAATCCACAGAAAATATTAGTTGTTATTAGCTCAAGCTATAGCAGCTAATAATTTTATATTTGCAAATTCCTGGTTCAGTCCCTGGTGTGTTGGCCAAGATAGTAGCCTTTATACTATCACTACATTAGGGGCATTTAATCACTCCTTACATTTAGCCTGAATGAAAGGCGATTAGTGCACGCATGGATTTAGGGCTTGGCTACACTTACAAATTTGCAGCGCTGCAGCAGGGTGTGAAAACACACCCTCTCCAGCGCTGCAAATTGCGGCGCTGCAAAGCGCCAGTGTGGTCAAAGCCCCAGCGCTGGGAGCGCGGCTCCCAGCGCTGTACGTTATTCCCCACAGGGAGGTGGAGTACAGACAGCGCTGGGAGAGCTTTGACTACACTTAGCGCTTCAAAGCGCTGCCGCGGCAGCGCTTTGAAGTGTAAGTGTAGCCAAAGCCTTAGTCTGTGACTGATCTACAGATCGAAGACATGCTTGATGGCAGCCATTAATACCTTCCAGGGTAACAAACATTCAACAACCACCACTTCCATTTCACAGCCAGTCAAAACACACTAAAATGAGCTGGTTTCAGAGTGGTAGCCGTGTTAGTCTGTTGTATCAGCAAAAAGAACGAGGAGTACTGGTGGCACCTTAGAGACTAACAAATGTATTTGGGCATAAGCTTTCATGGGCTAAAACCCACTTCAGTTTTAGCCCACGAAAGCTTATGCCCAAATAAATTTGTTAGTTAGTCTCTAAGGTGCCAGCAATACTTCTCGTTCTTTTTAAAATGAGCTGGTTTTTTTCTTCAATTTGGCAAAGAACAGATCACAAGCAATCATCTGTTTCTAGAAAAATATTTTAAACAATGTAAAGTGAAAAAGAAAATCACACTTATAAACATTATTTTTATTTTAAAAAACATATTCTGAATAAAGAGATAAACAATGGAGACTAGACCAACGCAGCTGGGGCTTAACTATTCAGGTATTTATTTGAGGTAATATCTTTTATTATTCAAACTACACGAAGCTCTTCTTCAGGTCTGGGAAGGAAATCAGTATAATCGGTTCCTTCTCCTGACCTAAAGTAGCAGCTCAAAAGTGTGTACCTTCCATCAAAAGAAGTGAGTCCAATAAAAGATATTACCTCATCTACCTTGTCTCTCTCATATCCTGGAACCAACATGGCTACACCAACGCTCTAAATAGGTATTTATTTGGTCAAATGAAGCAAGGCCCTACCCTCAACTCATTTCTGCTTCTCTATATCCCCACATCTTAAAAAAGTTAATTGGCAAACTGACAGACATGAAAATACCCACTCACGTCTTATCCATCTAGATTTTATACTATCTGCCTTTCAAAATCACTTGTGTCATTATAAAAGGACTTTCCCACCTTTTAGTCAGTATGAATATGTAACTATATATAGTATGTTGGTTTCCAGATATTATCCTGTCAAGTCATGCATAATCCAAATGAAATTCAATTAATAGGACTTGACATATATCTTTAAAGCACTTTTTCTGCAGTTGGCTCTCTGGTATGCGAACTTTTTTGCTTCTAGAAAAAGCTGAACTGACTGTCTCAATCATTCCACCAAAGAGCTCTAATTCAGCTAGCACTTCTTTTCTCTGTTTTACACAGCAAAAATCCAAGTCAACATGAAACTCAAAAGGTGACCCATTTAAAATAGCCCCGAAAAGAGAGCACCATTCCATCACTATTCCTTACTGTACTTCAGTGCATCTAACACGCTAAGCATTAGCAGCAGTCTGTCAAGTACAGCAGATTGTTTATGTACTTGAATGAATTCACACCAATGATAGGCCTTCTATTACATTGTGGCTAGGGTACATTAGATCAGGATACAGTATTAGATACTGGATAGTGCTCTGAAGTTGCTTTCCATTGTTTAACATAAGTAGACCTCCAGATTCTTTACTTTTGAAAAAAAATTCATCTATTAGTAGAGCTGTATGGAAATGTTTGTATATTATTAAAAAGGGAAAGCAACAAAAAAGTTCCATTTCATCACTAGCAAAAACTACCATTGCACATCACCTGAAAAGGGTAACTGAAGAGCAAAGGATAAATTCCAGGGGACACCATTTGCATTGTCTGAATTTTACCCTCCTTGTTAGAGAGGGAAGGAGCTCTCAGGTAGGCATCTCAGGTACTGCTTAAGAAATGTGCAGCAATAAATGGCATACACACTCTAGCTAATGCTGTTTTCTTTCCTCTGTGTTGCCTTGGAATGTCAACACCGCAGGCTCATTTTGGTGACCTTGAATGGCAGGACATCTTTTTCTGCTTATCAATTCATACCCACTAACTTTACTTGAACAATATTTTCTTTGATTAAAAACAAAACGCCTCCTTTAGAAAGCCTTTGTGTATATGTCCCAAACGAGCAAAATATTTGATTACAACTAGTTGAAACTGATCTCTGCAATTGATAGCAGGATTGAAACCAACCATGGCAGCACTGATTTGGAAAAGAGGTGAAGGGACTGTTACTGGGGCTAAACCGGTTGTGACAGACCTGATTACCATGGTCTTTTCCCTGGAGGGGACAGAACTGCAGGAGCCGAGTTGCTGAGTACTACCTGCTGAGTAATCATGGTGACTACCAGTCAGGTGACACTAGTGGTTTGAGACTTGAGCATACTTGATGGGACCAGGGGAAGTCAAAGGTGCAGTTTGCCCAGTAACTGTGACATTGGGTATAAATTAATATCAATCTTACTAATCTCACAATAAAATTGAAAAACGTTTCAAATTTAATCTAATGTCACCACCCAGGCTGTGCATGCTTTTTTCTATTTTCTCAACGTGGACAATGAAATAGGCCAGAAGGGAAACCTAAGGAAGATAGCGATGTCACTATTAGTCTCTGTGAGAACATTCTTGCTCTTTTCCAGTAGACAATGCCACAGATCTCCCACTAGTCGCCGCACACATACTTCTAAAACCACAGAGCTTCCACTGGGTTGGGACAAGAAGAGAATGCTGTCAGTTTCCAACAGATTTTGCTCATTAGTTGAGAGGAACATATGGAAAAAATAGGAAGTAAAACTTTACTGGACCAACAGGATTAAAGAGGGAATGCTAACAATCTCAGACATCCAGACAGAAAATAAATGTGTCATTACAGGGCCTACAAAAGGAAAGAATGTTAGAAAATATGGGGCATGAGGCACAGCCCTCCCATGCCCATATGCATCACTCCATAACTTCTAAAATACAGAAGAAACAAGCCATATCAAGCTCACTTTATTATTATTGATTGATTACATAGCAGTAGTACCTACCAAGTGTTAGGTGCTTTCCAAACATACAAGATGACCTAGGCCATGGCTACACTTGCAGATTTGCAGCGCTGCAGCAGGGTGTGAAAAAACACCCCCTCCAGCGCTGCAAGTTGCGGCGCTGCAAAGCGCCAGTGTGATCAGAGCCCCAGCGCTGGGAGCACGACTCCCAGCGCTGTACGTTAATCCCCAAAGGGAGGTGGAGTACGGAGAGCGCTGGGAGAGCTCTCTCCCAGCGCTGGTGCTCCGACCACACTTGCGCTTCAAAGCGCTGCCGCGGGAGCGCTCCCGCGGCAGCGCTGTGCAGCGCTAAGTGTAGCCATAGCCCTAGTTTCTGCAGCAGAGTGCATACTGGTTAGAGTAGCTAAACAGAGATATATCTAAAAACCTAAAATTAAGGTAGGCAAAAAGGCTCACATAAAGTAGAACCTTGATAATTCTTACTTTGCTAATCTGCACTGTTCAATCTATTTTTATTATCATGCTGTGATACTTACTGATAGGACACCAGTTACTTTAGAATCTAGGCTTTAAGTACAAATTATGAAAAAGAGAGGATGATAAGATTAGCTCTGCATTTACCATTGAAGCTCAGCCACTTACTTCACTGGGATTTTTTTTGTTTTAAAATTCCCTTCCCTCCCTTTCTTCTTTTTCCCATTCTTTCTTTGCCCCACCTCATCTTTTTTTCTCAGTATTGAACAAAGCAAAAATGTACGGAATAATTGTACAAAGTACATTTTGTGATCCATTAGCCTTGCTTTTTTTGTGTGCATTCACTAATTTCCAAAATACATTACATTCCAATGGGTCTCCTTGTCATTCATCCTCAGTGATGTACAACGTATTCTTAACTAGAATGACACAACATATGGAATAACGATAAAGCAGTATTAAATACAAAAGTTAAATCTCCAGCACAGATTCTACTGGATTTGGGTTTATTTTTTAATTTTAAGGAGGCATTGATTAGGCCTACGAAAATCACTGGAAATGTGCGAAACTTACAGAAGGTTGCCTGTACACTCTTGGCATGTCTGACAAATTATTTCCTTATTAAAGTCCTGAAAAAAAATAAAGGTTATATTGAGAGCTGTAATACCCATGGCGGTACCATTATGTATACTTGGAGACACAACAAACAAAAGTACAGTAAGTGAAGCAGGCGTAGAAGAGATCAGTCCATCCGCCAAAAGAGTAATCGTAAGAGATTTAACAAGGAGCAGCAAAATCAGCAATTAAAGAACGGCTCATAACTCCAATGAAAGATAATTATATTCAAGCTGCAGCATACATAAAATGTCAAGAAAAATAAAAATTGTATGCGAAACATGCAAATCAACAGACACAAGAATTATTTTTTTTTAAATAGCCTTCTCCTACCTATCTTATGATATGGTCTATCCCTCTAACCTTTTCCTAAACTTTCCTGATTTATCCTGTGTTTGCAAAAAATAAAAATGAAAAAATAAAAAACAAATTCAGGCCTCAAGAGCTTAAGTGCAACAGAAACAGATGTGTAAAATTGCTCCAGGTAAGATACATCACCAAGTGCAAAAGCAGCAGTAATTAAGGGATTGTGTTCAGGGTGAAACTGGCACTAAGTATTCTCTTCCTCCAAGATTATTCTGTTCAAGTTCCGGGGTAGCCTAGCTCTGATTTTGACCCTACTTACAATTATTATTTATTAAAAAAGCATATATCCCAAATGCTGTCCACGTACACTGAGAACTCTAGCTGTAGCATAAAATATCAAAAACATAAGCAATATATGGCACAATTTAAAAAAAACAAAAGCTTTTCTGTTAGTTCTGGTTTTCTGGCCACTGCAAAATAGAGGCCAGTCCTGCTAGTGCCCCCTGCTGGTACCTCCTAGGGAGAAAGCTACCCAAAAGAGGCAGGGAGAGATTGGGAGGAGAGAAGGCATGAACCTACTCTCCCTCTGCACCAGCCAGCCGAGCTAACTGACCACGGAGAGGGATGCTTGACACACACTCCTAACATGTGGAACAGTGGTTGCCCTTCTCAGGAGCTTAAGGAAACACAATACTTCTTGGAACATTTGCTTGGGTAGTCTAACTTTGCACTGCACCAGTGTGGAACTGTGCCTAATAGGTACTATCTGATAGACTGGCAGGGATACACCTTTTAATATTTCTATTTAAGATTTATAAGGCTTTTGAAAATTAATATTTGGTGCTTTTGGAGCACTTGTTTAGGTTGTTAGCACAAGAATAATTTAACATCATATATCTCTCCCAGAAACAGAAAGAATTGTAGCAGCAAAATTTGAGCCTGTCCTCTCTGGCAGACCTCAGCAGTGTAAGTCTGCCAGCATGTATGGATGGGACGTGTGTGTGTTTTGAAACAGTACTCTGATAATATCATATTACGTTTTACTACACTGACAGCGTAAGTAAATAATCCCATCTGCGTCATATTAATAACACCCTTGTATGTCAACAACCAGCAGTATTTTGACTCATTTGGCTTTGCCTAATTTACATTGTAAAACCACTGGGGCTGCTTTTTCCCTTTTTCTACGGTGCTGAGTAGAGCTGATTTCCTGTTCTGCAGGAAATTTTGATCTTTCAATATTTTTTTTCCAAACTGAAACAAAAACTCAAAATATGCCAAACATCAACAGATGCTGTGGTTCATCAAATTCACGGCCATGAAAAACACATCACGGACAGTGAAATCTGGTCTCCCCCTGTGAAATCTGGGCTTTTGGGGGCTTTTACCCTATATTATACAGATTTCATGGGGGTGACCCGCATTTCTCAAATTGGGATCCTGACCAAAAAGGGAGTTGCAGGAGGTCGCAAGGTTATTTTAGAGGGTCACGGTATTGCCACCCTTACTTCTGAGCTGCCTTCAGAGCTGGGCAGCTGGAGAGCAGTGGATGCTGACTGAGGCCCCAGCTCTGCAGGCAGCAGCGCAGAAGTAAGGGTGGCAATACCATACCCTGCCATGCTTACTTCTGTGCTACTGGCGGCGGCGGCTCTGCCTTCAGAGCTGGGATTCCGGCCAGCAGCCGCCGCTCTCCAGCTGCCCAGCTCTGGAGGAGCAGTCGCCGCCAGCAGCAGTGCAGAAGTAAGGGTAGCAATACCGACCACCCCACCCTCACAATGACTTTGTAAACCCCCATTCCATTCCTTTTTGGGTCAGGACCCCTACAATTACAATTACTGTGAAATTTCAGATTTAAATAGCTGATATCATGAAATTTATCATTTTAAAAATCTTATGGCCGTGAAATTGACCAAAATGGACCGTGAATTTGGTAGGGCCCTACTCATGAGAGATGCAGTCTGGCCAGGAAGCCTGGTCCACAGGAGAGAATGAGGCATGCGGCATCCAAACAAACAGCCGCCTGAGTCATCATGTCAGAGATCATCTCTCCATACATGACGCACCAAAAGTGTTACACTCCTCTGGGACATCACAATTCACAAAACCCAGGATGAAGTGTAGGAGAGCTGCAGAAAAAGCATTCTGTCAAGTGAGCAACCAGTAAGAACCTGCAGGAATAGGAAGCTGAGACCATGGCGGTACTGGACAACTGGGGGGAGGAATAGCTCAGTGGTTTGAGCATTGGCCTGCTAAACCCAGGGTTGTGAGTTCAATCCTTGAGGGGGCCACTTAGGGATCTGGGGCAAAAATTGGTCCTGCTAGTGAAGGCAGGGGGCTGGACTCAATGACTTTTCAAAGTTCCTTCCAGTTCTAAGAGATAGGTATAGCTCCAATTATTAAAGCTTAGGGTAGGTTTCTGCTGGAGGCAGTAACAGATTTACCACAGTGCCAGGCCCACACTCCAGGGGGGCCCTGGCCAGGCACACTCTTCTCCACCCCCCACTCTCTCCTGCAAAGGACAGAAGCTTGGTGCTGCTGGCTCTGAGGAGGGCCAGCTCTAACTTTTTTGCCGCCCCAAACAAAAAAAAAAGAGCGCCGCACCACTGAAACACACCCCCAGTGCCACGCCGCCCCGCTGAAACACCCCCCCAATGCTGCGCCACCAAAACATCCCCCCTGAGCGCTGCGCCGTCGAAACACCGCCCCCCCCAAGCACCGGGCTGCGCCATCGAAACAACCCTCCCAGAGTGCCGGGCCACCCCGCTAAAACACCCCCCGAAACATCCCCCCAGAGCGTCACCCCTCCCTGCCGAAACACCCTCCCAGCGCTGCCCCGTCCCGCCGAAACATCCCCCTCGAGTGCCGTGCTGCCCCGCCGAAACACCTCCCCCCAGCGCCACCCCACTGAAACACCCCCCCAGTGCCGCGCCAAACTACTGAAACAAAAACAACCCACCCCCCCGAGCACCGCCCAGCCGAAACAAAAACAACAACAACAAAAACCCAAGTGCCCCCGCCACCCCAAGATTGGCAGCCCCTTACAAGGTGCTCTGAGGCTCCTGCTGCAGTAGGGCAGCCAAGCTTCCCCCTCCCCTGCCTCTTTTCACAGCTTGCTAGTCCCGCCCTCCCCCTCCATGCTGCCCATCAGCTGTTTGTTGATCAGCTGTTTGCTGGCAGGCGGGACGGGGAAGAGCGGAGCCGCAGCAGGCTTGCCGCTGGGGAGAGGAGGCAGAGAAGAGGCGGGGCGGGGCCTTGGGGTGGAATCAGCATACCTATTCTGTGAACGCAGAGCTGTGCAGCTGAGCTGAAAAAAGATGCTGCTGCTCAGCTCCCTGGACTTTGCAGCTGGACACCACCTTCTGGGTCCTAGTGCTGGTTGAGCTCCCTTCTGTGTGCTAGGATCCATCCTTCATTTTGTACAAAAGTGAGTGCCGGCAGGGGGACAGAGGCAGTGGGGAAGGAAGGGGGTGGGATGGGGAAGAGAAGGAGATAGGGCAGGAATTGGCAACCTTTGGCACATGGCCCACCAGGGTAAGCCCCCGGTGGGCTGGGCTGGTTTGTTTACCTTCCGCGTCCACAGGTTCAGCCGATCGCGGCTCCCACTGACCGCGGTTTGCCGCTCCAGGACAATGGGGGGCTGCAGGAAGCAGCGCAGGCCGAGGGATGTGCTAGCCACGGCTTCTTGCAGCCCCCATTGGCCTGGAGTGGTGAACCGTGGCCAGTGGGAGCCGCGATCGGCTGAACCTGCGGACGCGGCAAGTAAACAAACCAGCCCGGCCCGCCAGGCGGCTTACCCTGGCGGGCTGCGTGCTGAAGGCTGCCGATCCCTGGGATAGGGGAAATGGGGGCCCAGCATGTCAACCCCCGTGGCAGCAGCTGGAGCTCCCCTGTTAAGCAGGCCCATCAAACCCTCACCCTGGCAAGCCCCACTTCCCCTGCATCTGTACCACCCCGATGAGCCCCCCCCAGACACCCTCCCCACTGAATGCCAACCACCTACACCTAGACCCTCACCCAAATGAACCCCACCTCCCCTGCACCCAGACTCCTCCACCCGCTGAGCTCCAACCACTTTCACTTCATCCCCCGTGCAGACTCCCATTGCCCCTGCACCTGGCACCTCCCTGTGCATCCAGATCCCCACTGAGCTGCCTGCACCCAGACTGCCCCCCCCGAACCCTCTTATCCCCCCCAAACCCTCTTACCCCCATCTGGATACCCCCACACTAAGTCTCTCTGCACTTTGATCCTGCCACCAGGCTGAGCCTCCCTGCCCACATCTGGTGTGCCTAGCGCAAAAGGGGCAGGGCCCCAGGGTGTTTCTGTGGCAGACAAGGCCCTTGTTCTGTGTCAGGGTCAGGTTCAGCCTAACTGCCAAGTCCCTGTCCCAGGGGACTGGGGAGGCTGCAGGGTTTTCTCCCACCTCCATGAACCCAGTGGCCTGTGCTCCCCACTGCCATGGTGGAGCTTCCACATTTATTTATTGTAAAAAAATAAATAAATCAGAATTTAAAAATATTATGCACATAATTTGATGCAGAATTCTCTCAGGAATATGGGGCACTGTACAGCTGTGATGGTGGGACTGTGAAGGGGGTGCTGGACAGTAGGGGATCTGTGGGTGGGGGAGCTGGGCAGGGGGTATGGTGTGCAGGGTGCTGTGCAGTTGTGGTGGGAGGGCAGCAGGAGTGGTGCTGGGCATAGGGATCTGTGGGCGAAGTCTCTGGGTGAGGGGGCACTGGCATAAGGGCAGGGCACTGGGCAGGGGGGCAGTGTGGAAGGGGCATGCTAGCAGCGCAAGGCTGGGTGGGCCAGTGCGCATCTAGCAGTTTGGGGTTTGTAAACAGTGCCCTTGTGCTGGGCTGACTGGAGCCACTCCCACTGTGCCTCATTGCCCCCAACCAGCCTCTCGCTCTGTGTACCGCCCCCCCATCACATGCCCTATTTCCCCAATGGGGGCCCACAAATATGTTTGGCGCCAGGCCCACAAAAAGTTAATCCGGCCCTGGCTGGAGGACCCTGTGAAACTAGGCACTGCAGGAAGTATTGCTCAGCAGGGTCTGAGTGGCAGCTCCCCCGACAGCCCAGTGATTGCCTCATGCTGGTACAGAAATGAGGAAGCCAACATAGGGAGCTGTCTAGGCAACAACACAGACTACCTGCTTGCTCCTTCTCCAGACATTGCCTTCCTGCAGGCCCTAAACTCCAGCTTCTGACCATGGGTTTGTCCCCAACTCTGCTATTTGCCTGCTGACTGTAACCTGGTGTCTGACTCCCTGGTATCCTGACCTGGCTCAGCCCCGACTTTGCTACTTGCCTGCTATACGTAACCTGGTATCCTGACCTGGCTTGACCCTGATTCTGATACTTGCCTGTCACCTGGTACCTGACCCCAGAGTTCCTGGTATCCTGACCCAGCTTGACCTCAACTCTGCTACTTGCTTGCTTCCTGCAACTTGGTGCCTGACCCTGACTTCCTGTTATCCCGACCCTGACCCCACAACTCATCACCTGACTGCAACCTGGTATCTGCCCAGTGTACACAGGCCGCCCCTGGCCTTGCCCTGACACTACCAGAGGAGGTTAAATTGTTCCAAAGCCTGACTGATTTTAGAGCACATTACAAGACCCATTTATCTGCTGAAACTTTTCAGCATAACAGCTATTGTAAATGTGATTGGGATTGGGACAGGTGAATGCTGGGGGAGAGCTCACTGGAACCTGGGAGAATTAAGAACAGAATCCTCTGTAAACCAGCTATAGACATCATCATGCAGATGTAATTTACCAGTTGAGAGTTTTCTATCATGGGTGCTGTAGATAAACCTAAGTCTGCTAATAGGGAGCATGCTGTCCATGCACTCAGGACAGCATAGAGACTGTGGACAGGGTCCCTGAATAAGTGGAGAGGTTTTTTGTAATATCCCTCTCTTGAACATCCAGGCAGAAGCAATCTGGCCCTAAACATTTTGGGGTAGATTTTCAAAGGCACAAGGTTACAGAGAGGCACCTAATTCCTACTGAAAGTTAAGGTGGATTGCTTGCCTAAATCCCAGTTGTGCCTTTGAAAATCAACCCCCTGTGTCACTGATACATATTACCATAGGTCTCATCCTTGTAGTATAAATAGCTGAGGTGATTCATTATTTAATGTTCGTAAATAGCTTTGATGGTGACAAGTACTATACAGATGCTAAGTATATTACTAAGAACTAATAATGTCACTGTTGTCCTTGGGTAAACAAGGTTCCAGTGCTGTAGTCACTGCACATTCCAAACTTCCACTACATATACTGAGAGTTACATGTGAACAAGAATTCCAAGATCAGACCTTGTAGGCATCTTTTGGTCTGATTTTTTTATCTTATTGATTCTCAGATTCAGCAACATGATACTCCTGATCAGTGACCTCTTACTTCCAAACATCTTATGGAAATTGTATTTTTTACTCACCTGACTACATCTGTGTCCCCGCCCGCCCCCCCGTACATAGTATTTGGAGGTAGCTTAATTTTCCTGATCTACACTAAGGAAACCTGGCTCAGGCTGCAGATTTTGGGTTGGCTTTTAAGCATGCTACAACAGCCAAAAAAATACTTCATGGATTATTTGTTTTCAGAATTTCAATCGCTTATTTCAAACAGTGTTGAACTACCTGGTTTGACTTCCAGTGGATGTCAAAGTTACAAAGCTCTGCTCCACTGAACAGCTGTCTTCACTTCTGCCCTGCTTCTTTCACAGTTGGGCCACCAGATTTTTCAGTATGAAAATCCATGGATCCTATCTATGTTTTCATATTATGAGTAAGACAAACATGGAGAGAGGGTTAATTGTTTCACTGGGCCATCAGAAAGAGACTCCTTCAGATGCTGAAAAATATTTGCATGCAATTAGATAAACCACATATATCCCCATCCAGTTAATGTCATAAGAGTCAAGGTCAGGAGCCTTAACATATCCTGGCACATATTCCAGCCTGAATAATATTTGAGACCCCTCTTTACATGAGAGCTACCTGAACAGTACCTCTGTGATATTTTAAGAGGGAATACAAACAAGAATCCCCATGTTGCCAAACCTCAGTTTATTACTAGAAAAAGGGACTTTTTAGATTGTTCCTGAATATGCACGGATGTGAGAAGAAGCTGAGGCACCATTCCTTGGGGGAGCAATAACCTTCTGAAAGGCAACAGGTCCAAACCCACCATGCTCTGTGCCTGAACTTATGCAGAGGGCAGTGCACACTGCACCCTTTGAAAGGGTGGGCAGAGCTGCCGTTGCAGCATATACTTCCCAGAGTTCTCCACTGTGATCCAGGGCCTTTCACTATAATATTTTCAGTATTATTCTACATCCCATTTCTTATGCATCCAGATTTATTTACATAAGAAATGGGATGCAGAATAATACTGAAAATATTATGATGTCATTTATATAAATCAATGATATGCCCTCACCAGGAACTCTTTGTTCAGTTCTAGTCACCCTGTTTCAGAGAGAAGATGGCAGAATTAGAAGGGGTTCAGAGACAGGCATTGAGAATGTTTAGAGTCATGGAAAAACTGCCATAGGAAGAGAGGTTGAAAAGATCTGGACTATTTAGTTTAGAGAGGAGACCAATAAGAGGGGATATTATAAAGGTATACAAAATAACAAATAGTATAGAGACACTGGACTGGACATTCTATTCAGTTTCATAATATAAGATAAGAAGATGCTCAATGAAATTCAGAAGGAGATCATTTTAAACTGATAAAAGAAAACACTTTTTATACACAATGTATAATTAGTCTGTGGAATTCATTGCGATAAGACATTGTTGAGACCAAGAACCTAGCAGGATTAAAAAAAGATTGGACATAGATATGGATAACAAAAATATCCAGTGTTATAGTAAATATTACAAATCCAAGAATGTTGGAAGGGATATAGACCTTCATTCTTCAGAGAATAGAACACCCTCTAACCATTAGGGTTTAGGAGGAAACTTTCCTTAAGAGCAGCTAACTGCAGGTTCTTACACCTTCCTCTGAAGCAGGTGGTGCTGGCTACTGTCACAGACCTGATACTGGATTAGATTTAATGGACTAATGGTCTGATCCAGTATGGCACTTTCTATGTTGCTAAGGATGCCAGAATCTTGCTGATTCTTTTCCTTGGTTAGTTCAGGGGCATCTACATTTATTTTTACTTTCTTTTTTTCCATGTAGAGAGTAGCACTTGGCCCCTTAGTTATTTTTCAGTATATTGCAGCATTTTTTCTGTTAGTAATCACATATCTCGTTCACAGAGTCCATTTAAACATTCAACTGCCTGCAGATATCAGCTGTTTCCCAAATCTCAGAAATAAGTTTCGTTAGGTCTAACAGACATATGTCTAAACTTAATTCGGGAAAACTCTACGCATCTTAAATTGTCCTAAACAAATTACTAGTTGCGATAAATGACATATCCATTCCTAGCTCATGATTTACATACAAATATTACAGATGAACAGCACTAAACTAATGTTGTTACGGCATTTTGATTATTCACCAGTTAAGTTCTTGTTTTATGCAACATCTAGAAATTAATTACTGCATCTTGGCAGGGTACATGCTGAACCAGGGTCAACTTGTTTACCTGCTGTATTCGGTATGAGATCTGCTGATAGTTCTATTTATAGTGGCCTAAGATTTGTTACACACCAGAGAATTGCACTTGACACTAAAATAAAAATCCTTGCACATATAACATTTTAAAATCAAAACTAGTGTTTTCTGGCATTTCTGGCCAGTGTCTTGCACACCATCTTTGACATCCGGGAGGATCCCAAAGTGCTGTACAACTGAAACTGGCATACAAACTATTAACAGGAATCACTTCACCCACCACTGAAATTAAGTCACCTCTGTCTGAGGTGAAACACAAGAGCTATTTACCACAACCCATAGTAACATTACACAACAATTGATGAGAATAAGTGAAGAATACTATATCCAAGTAGAAGGGAAGGGGAAATTTCGATAGAGCATAATTATCTAAACTAGAATTTGGGTAGGATCTTGGGGTGAACACTCCTAATTCTTGCAAAAAGTGCTATAGGTTCTGTAATAACCACAATTAGTCAGGATTTTAGCTCTCTGTCTCAGATATAAAATGACATTTTCAGCAGCACTGCAACCTCAAGGACTGTCAGGACACTGATTTGAAACTGAACCACACAGGAGTAAGAATGAATTATCAGCATCACTTCCTGCAGCACCTACAGTAGATGTTGCATTTCCTGGAGGTTTTTCACCGAGGTCTTGGCTTACATTTCACTATACTTAGCTTGTGAGACCTTATGTAAACATAATCAGCTTACAGCATTAAGAGCATCTACTATCTACAGCATTTTTGTTTATATATTTCTGATCAATATTTTATTCATACAACAATAAAAGGACCATTTCTGGAATAAACAAAAAACAAAACATAACAGGAAACATTGGCAGGCTAAAGCCCATTTGTGTGGGTGGCAGGAAAATATGAGAAATTTAAATACGTGCCAATCTTCACCTTGACCATTTTACTTGTAGATTACTTTCCCCTATCCTTTATATGATTATATTACAGACTTTGGGGACCAAGAATGGGCATTCCCATACGTTTGTAGAGTTTCTGGCACATTTTAGACATTACAGTCATAAAGATACTAAAAAAAAGTTAGGTCTATAGCAATGGCAATAATCAAGACACTGTACATAGTGCAAACACGAATTAAGCTCTGTGAATGCTGTTTAATCCTGATCTGCATGCTCCTTGCTATATTTCAGCTTCCGCTGAGAAAGGTTTTGCATGGGTCAAATCAGATTATGTTACCGTTGGTGTTGGAACTGTGGTGTAAAAATATGTCTAACACACACCAGAATTATATTCAACACCTCATTTAACTTGTGACAAGGCACATTTTGAATCAAGGAACTTCCAAGATGAATCAGGCAGAGACAAAACCATGCACTGTAAGTTTCACCACAAAGTTAGTTTTTAATGAAACCCTCAACGTTTATAATATTGAGATACTGTTGCAAACAACACTGTTATTTTGTACAGTGTCTAGCATGGTGAGTGTTATGTCCTAGGGGCAGCCGGTGTAGGAAGCAATCACTTGAGGCCAGAGAGCAGACAGCTAATCAAAACCTCCATTTTATTTACAGAAACAGAGAGCTCACCCAGCCGGTTGAAACCGGCTGAGCTATCCCTTAATAGTCTAACTCAGTTGCCATAGTAACAAAACCCATGACAACCAAATACACAACAGTGAGATCCCAATCCATGATTGGAACCTTCAGGAGCTACCAAAATATGAACGAATAAATAAATAAATAACTTTAATCTAGGTTTTGTTACAATTTTACCAAAGGGACAATAATATCTAGTAACTCTAGAATACTTTACTTTGCACTCTAAAACAGCATTTATACGGTTGAGAAATCCCATTACTTGTATTTGGCAATATGGAGAACCCTTGTTTGAGAGTCAGGTTTGACATTCGAGGCCCTAAGATTTTAGTGTCTTGCAGCATAATTATGTGACAGGATGGAGTCAGCCTCCTTGCTTATGAACCCCTTGAACAGCTGGCTAAGGAACTAAATGTTGGCAGTAGTTACAATCACATGATCAATCCTCTTGGCCAGAGGAAATATGCCAGATGGCAGCCAAAGAAGAAAAAAAATACACAGGAGGGATGGAACGAAAGAAGCTCCCATAAAACCACCGGGAACCCTCCTTTATTTTCCACGTGGTAACATAATTTTAATATTCATATTATTATTTATTGAGTGTTGATAGTGTACCTTCATACATAGCTGACAGGAAACTCTAGTTTTGAAATTACATATATCCATTACTTTGTAAGGATACTCCTTCAACAGTTATTTAATTTCATGGGAGAATTATTATATGTAGTACTAATATTAAGTCATTTGCCACAGCAAAGCTTTTCCTTTAGAAGCTCACTCACTTTAACAAAACTGCTACAAAACTGCATACACCATATGAAAGTTTTTTCTTTAGCAGGTTTATTAAATAATCATTCAAATCTATTTCATTATGGGCCAGTTCCTTCTAGTCGCTGGAACTATTTAGAGCACTTCTGAGGACTAATTACTTGCACCAAAGGCAATGAGAGTTGTGGGCACTCAGCACCTAGCTTCCTTTTGTCTAGTTCACTAACTCAGTGGGTACGAAATGGATTCTTGTTACTTCAGCTAGATGCATGGTCTCTTTCCTCCCCAAATCAGAAACTTCACTCACATTTTTACATATTTTTAGCTGTTGACTTGTTGGACTTCAAAATAATAATAGGCTAAAGGGTTAAGATAAAGTAATAATCACTAACTCAAACTATGAACCCAAACACTTAAAGCAAATCAGCAGTGATATTAAGTAACCCTAAAGAGAATCTAGGTACACCCAAGATTCACACTGAGAGGGTCACAAGGGAATTCAGCTTAAATAGACAGGCTCACCAGTGAATTTGGCCCTGGGGCTTTAAACCACAGTTTCTTTGGTGAGGTATGAAGGGGCTAAACTGCACTGGGATTTCCTTCAAGGGGGACTTTGGGCCACTTGCTATTCAGAAATGACTGAGACATTCATAGAATCATAGAAATGTAGGGCTGGAAGGGACCTCAAAAGGTCAGCTAGTCCATCCCTCTGAGGCAGCACCAAATATACCTTGACCATCCCTGAAAGGTGTGTTTGTCCAAACTGTTCTTAAAAACCTCCAGTGATGGGGATTTCACAACCTCCCGTGAAAGCCTATGCTGGAGCTTACCTACCCTTATAGTTAGAAATTTTTTCCTACCATCTAACCTAAATCTCCCTTGCTACAGATCAAGCCCATTACTTTTTGTCTTGCCTTTAGTGGAAATGCAGAACAATTGATCACAGTCGTCTTTATAACAGGTCTTAACATTTTTGAAGACTTAACAGGTCCCACCTCAGTCTTCTTTTCTCAAAACTGAACAAGCCCAATTAATTTTTAACCTTTCCAAATAGATCATGTTTTGTAAACCTCTCTTCAGTTTGTCCACATCTTTCCTAAAATGTGGTGCCCAGAACTGGACACATACTCTAAAAATGAGGCCACAGCTGTGCCAAGTAGAGGGGACAACTACCTCCCATGTCTTACAAATTATACTTCTGTCAATACATCACAGAATGAGTCTTTTTTTCAACTGCATCACACTGTTGATTCATATTCAATTTGTAATCCACTATAACGCCCAGATCCGTTTCAGCAGCATTTCCACCCAGTCATTCTCCACTTTTATAGTTATTCATTTGATTTTTTCTTCCTAAGGCTCTTTATTACACTCATCTTTATTGAATTTCATCTTGTTCTTTTCAGACCAACTCTCCACTTTGTCAAGGTCATTTTGAATTCTAATCCTGTCCACCGAAGTGCTCACAATCCTTCCCAGTTTGGTTCATCTGCAGATGTCATAAGCACAGTCTCCACTCCATACCTATCCAAGTCATTAATGGAAATATTGACTAGTGCCAGACAGACCACTGAGGGACCCTAGTAGATACATCCTCCCAGTTTAACAGCTAACCATGAATAACTACTGTTTGAGCATGGTCTTTCAACCAATTGTGCACTCACCTTATAGTAATTTAATCTAGCCCATATTTCTCCAGTTTGCTCATGTGAATATCAGGTGGGACGCAGCTCCCACTGGGCGGGGAGCACTGCTCCAGGCCAGTGGGAGCTGGAGCAGTGATCCGTGGCCAGTGGGAGCCACAATCGGCTGGGCCTGCAGACGGGGCAGGTAAACACACTGACCTGGTCCGCCAGGGGCTTTCCTTACACAAGTGGTGACCCCTGTTTGAGAAACTCTGTGCTAGCTCCTGACAATTCCTAAAATCTCCAGAAAACAATTCTGCTTATGATGGTAAGTCTTGTAAGACATCATCTGTTGATATCTGTAGAGCGCAAGTAAGATTTAGGTTAGTTTGGTATTCTAAGTGTAAAGAACCCTTTCACTTTTAAGGCTGACTTATGGTTGCAAAATCTATTAAATGGACAACAGTCAAAATGTGCATTACTTAACTACAGTACTGAATATATGCTCTTCATAAATCAGACCACTTGTCAGCATGCTTTCTGAACACAGCTTTATATGGAAGTTGGAAACATCACACATACTGGGGAAAAATAATTCAAGTTTAAAAAAAAAACTATTCAGAAGATCTTTTTCTTCTGTTTGCAATGTATTTATCACCACTTTAAAGAGAACACAAATATGTTTTAGTTGTGGGTATTTTTAAGCAGAAGCATAAATCTATAAGATTAACAGATATTTTCATATAGCCACTATTCTAAGCATAAACACTGCAAAACAAAAATAAGCTTGTTAGTGATGCAGTCAAATGAAGAAACTTCATTTCTTCTTTGTTTCACAATTTTTAACCACTATATCTAATATTTATCATCAGAAAGACTGAGATTTGTTCTACACTCAAACTGAGGTTTATATTTTAATATTTTATATGGCAATTAGGCAACTCCTTGTACATGAATGATGTAGCTTTTGCATGGGAAAATGTTGAGAGATGTTTACCACCTTATGTGGTTAGTTTTGTTGACATTGTATATTTTTGTTAACTGCCTGTTGTGTTATTGTTATGTAAAGCACTCTACTCTTCAGCAATTTCACTGTACAGACGTGACAATAAATAATTGTGGATATTGAATCAATGGATACAAAAAGTACGGTACATCTTACTCAGAAGGAGATGTAAAACAGGTCCTTAATTGTATCCTATAATACAACTGACAACCATTTTTTCCATTCTGCAACAAAATTGTAGACTTTGACAATATTAAGTTTATACTTTAAAATATATAGATATAGATAAATATTATGGATAGATGCTAACCTGGCAGCAATAACTTTAATTTTAATTTCAGAAATCAGTATAAAAGATGTCTATGGAAACAAACAGTTTTCTAATAGTGACATCTAAGACAAAATTTGAAGCAATTTTTTTGTCCTGGATATATTTTTTTTCTATGTTCTTGCATACTACAATATTTAACAAACCTGGTTTGCTAATTCTGGTTGCTTTGCTAATTTCTGGTATTACCGATCTGCAAAAGCCTTCCTCAACATTAAATGTTAATTCAGAGTTGGCATTACTTATTTGTGTCACATTCATCTTATAGAGTACATATGTTAATCCAGGCTTAGAGGATAATATGCAAAGATATGTTTAAAACAAATGCATCTTTAAAGGCTGCCATTGGCAAATATTTGTTATGATATTACTATATATAATACATTCAATATTTGCCTAAAATTCATACTGAGAAAAACCCTTATAAGGTCTATGAAATAGTGTGAGCTATAGTAAATCCAACAGGGTAACAGATTTCTACACACCACAAATTTGAGGCAGAACATTAAAGAGCTGTAGTCACACTGAATTATCAACAGCTACCCCAGCAGAGCTAAAACAGATACCTGTAGGACTTCAAAAACCGATATCTCATCTTGTTTCTTGGAGATGAACGAGGGATAGAGACCCCCAAAGGATCCCAGAGAAAGGCCATTTGCAAGGATAGTGCCAAAAGAGTCTAAAAATATATATGCTTAAGAGAGGAAGCCGGGCAGTTGTGCTGGAGGTGCCCTGCCCCAATCATGGAGCACTTGTAACTGTGTAAGGGAATATTGTTTTCTTATGTTGTGCTTGTGTAGAGATGAGGCTGGCTGAGAGCATAGGCTAGAAGGGATAACCAGGATTCCCTGCTGCATGACACTTGCGCTTTGCATGAATACTTGCTATATTCAGAGCTCTTATCTCATTAGTAAAGCGAAAAACTCTCATAGTAAATCTGTTGATAATTATAGCACTCATTAAAAAGCAAATACACACAGTACTGAAAACTGCAGAGAAAATACATTAGATAAAATGCAGAAACAGCTAACTCTCCAACAGTTTCTAAAACCAAAACTTCAAACCTGTAACAATAGATATACTTTGTTCAAAAAATAACACCAAACAGTAATATTCCCAATGTGTTTCGATTGATATCAGAAAGATAAAGAACATACAGCATCATAAAATATCTAGTAAAGATGATGGTATCAAAGGAAAAAAAGTAATAAGAAAACATGCTATCTGGCCCCTAAATTGCCACACTGTTACATTCTTACAAATTCTATTCAAACTTCTCTTTTCTCTTCACAGTTTCTCAGGGGTATCAATTTATACTATTAAGCAGCTTTTCTGAAAGGGCTTAATCATCTATGAGAGATCAGCCACTCTAAGAGAATGAGTCTCAAATTGGCAGATCATTTTCAGATTTCTTGGCAGGTTTTCCCTCCTGAAGACTGCATCATTCGTCTTACTGAGTTACAGTGAATGACTTTGACAAGAAAACTCAGCTTACTGCTAGCTATGCACCAGAAATATTCTGAAGTTTCAGGGTGGCAATCACTGTTGTATTTAAGCAATGAAATTACTTTTTTTCGTTACTCTCAAGCCCAAAATAGTTTTAAAAGGTAAACTCTGATCACCTCAGTCTAGCAATAGTAGCAGTGTTCAACCATGGTGTAACACAAGACTCTGCTTCGACTGGTAAATTGGAGTCTCACTTCCTGGGACAATATGGGATAGGAGCACGTCAGTAACAATAAGCCAAATTCAGGTCTGACGTAGATGGAGTCAGGAGAGTTGCCTAGCTCAAAGGTTGAATATGGTACAAATTGTTCAGTATCACTTAACAGAGAGGTTTCTAGCGAACTAAAGAACAGTACAGTGATCTCTGAATGCAATCCAGTTCAGCATTCCTCATCCCCAAGGAGAGTGATGGAGAAGGAATGAATTATGAGTGTGTATGTGGTAAGGTGTTAAATCTGGTGAAAATAGAGGGATACTGAGGGCTCCAATGGGAAGAGGAGAAAAATTAGTTCTTAAGGATAAATTACTTTGTCACTTATATGATGAAATATATAAAAACTATTTGCATGGTAGCAGAACACTGGAATACACTCCATTCACAAAGATCGTAAACATAACTGAATATACTCTGCTCCAGAGAAGACCCATTTACTTGTGATATATTAAGAAATGTACTACAGATAGTCAATCTCATCATAATTCTCCTCTTCCTTTGAAATAGGACTTGTGCATCAGGTCTTTGCAGGTGAAATGATAGCTTTTATTCTTTATGTAATACAATCCATACCTTTTTGAGCAGTTTAAATAATACCTCATTTAATTCAATTATTGTTATACAGCATCTCTTTGCAACAGGAGCCCCAAACAATGGCAGATTGATTGCTGAGCAATTCTCCTGGTATCTAAAGCTATTATGTATCATCACAATCATGATATTAATTAGGATTTGAATGATTAGTAAATTATTATAAAATCTAATTGAATTATAATAATATTGAATATGAACACTAACTGAAAGTGATTATTTTTCTCCTGGGAATCAAGACCAGGGACAGGCTACATTGTTGTTATTCCAACTTCAATAATGTAGCATATTGCCAGGTATACTTCATTCTCTCATTCTATTTTAAAAACTGATCACATGAACCATCCTAATAAAAGTACAGAATTTGAAACAGAAGAAAAGCACCTGAACAAACATGCTTATTATTAGCTACATTTTCTCCTTCTGCCTCTTCTCCAATATAACACTAAACCCATTGACACAACCAGCCTCATGAGGTCAAAGAAATAAGCTACTTACAAGTAAGATTACTGCAAAGAAAAGCTGAGTCTTAATTTCAAATACAATTACTGTCATTATTATAGTGACATGTACAGTGACCACCTGTATCATTACAAACTACAATATGTTCATGAATATTCAAGTAACTTCAGGGACAAAAAGCTTCAGAACACACAAAACCACAGATTAACACCTTCTGAAGTTTACCCTGGGATTGATTCCTGTCTTTCCTACGGGTTATTTCCCAGTGGTTTGTGAATTTCACTGAGAACATAAGCGTCTCCCGGGCACTCAAAGAACACAAAGCAAATGGACAAAAGGTCAAATCAAGTTACTATTTGTTGACAATCTTTTGGATAAGAAACAGCTATGTATCTGAGAAACCTGATGTACCATTTCATAAGAGGTAAAACAAACCATTACGTGCAGTGATTAGCAAAACTTTTGATAGAAGTTTATATTATGAAACATATTTCCTGGCAGAGATAGTCGATGTCTTACATAGATTTGAAACTGCAACAGTTGTTTGCATTTTGCTTAATACTGGGATTCTGGCCTGCAAATGATCTTCGCTGATTCAACAGCACTATCAAGTGATGTTACTACAGCCAGGTTTGGATTTAAAGGTCCCCTACTGATATTGAGAGGGGAGCCTTTTCTTTATTAGTCCAAGAAAGAACAATGTGATACTAGTTTGATTTAAGAACAAATTTTTAAGAAAAAAAAATTCAGACAAGAATATTTTCTTCTTGTGAAATTTCCTTATACTTCCCAAAATCAAAATGATTAAAAAGTTTTAATGCTTACATTTAAAAAGAATATATTATTAAATTCTCACATTAGAAAAAATAATTTTTCATCAATTAACCACCCCTATAAATGTTTCTGGCTAACATATGTAGTCAATAGCAATAATTCCACTGCATGAAGTGATGATGAATGTGGATTCTATGACTTACACATGACTGGTATAAAGAGCTAAAATAAGCTATTGGCTAGTCATGCATTTTCCCATTAGTACAGTCCCCAGGAAGCACCTCAAGACTGCACAATCCCTCTGCTTCTAGGGAACTAGCAGACCCAGCACTGCATATAAACATGTGTGTAGAATCTATTCACTTTGTCTGCCCTCCTTGAGACTCTGTAGAATGAGAGGGATGCAGTTCTCTGCTCCCACTTCTCTGTCAAACACAAGGCAGTGTATCACTCGCTGGGCTAAAGCCCCTCCAAGAATTGGGGACTAAATTTATACTATTCCACCAAACATTAAAATGCTCCCCTCAGACTGTGGAGTGCCAGTGAAACCATTCTGCATCTCTTACTGAAACTCAAAGCTGCAGGATTGTCCATTGTCTCTATGCGCCTCCTTGAATCAGATTTTAGCCACGGGGTCCACATAATGGTGGATCTACTGCCTTTATCCTATTTCACCTAAAGCAGGACTCCATCCCCACATGCCTCTTTGTGCAGTAGCAGAGAGAGAAGGAGAGAGCACAGAGTGTGCGGATACAGGTCACTGCTGCTCAATTTGCAGAAAATGTGTGGCCTCCCTGCATGACCTCCTTTGTATCTGAGACCCCTCCTGTGGACTGAAACTATGCTGATTCCCAGTCTTTAAAGTTTTCCAAAAGTCTTCTGTAGAGCGCATATTTTTCCCTACTGCATACAGTGTTGTTGAATGGAATAGTAGTTTGAGAGAGAGAGAGAGAGAGAGAGAGAGAGAGAGAGAAGGTCACCTATTACAATTGCCTGGAACCTATTTGTTTGGGTAGTAATAAAATATAAACTTAAAAAATGAAAGACTTACTTATAAGATAATACTGAAAATTGAGATACTTTGGAGGAAACAGTTAAATACAGACTGGGTTTTGATTAAAGTGTAGTCAGTTACTTAGATTAATTTCTATGACTTAGTGCCTGACTTGTCTAATCAGACTTATCCCCTCAGTTTTCAACAGTGCATGAAGGTTTAGTTGGACAGCTCCAATTAAACTAGCACTGGGAATTACATGGCTAAAATCAAATATTTACTCCCCAGTTAGCAGAGATTGGCTTGCATGAAGGCAGATATAAACAATTTGGCATGCATTTGTGAATATTTTATTAAAGCCAAAGAACGGTTCAGTTTATATTTCTTGCTATTATTGAAACGGGAACTAAGAACACGAACATGAACTAAACTTACATTGCACAGGGGGCATCCATTTTGTAGTCTTAAAGTACCATCTCAGAATGGAATTATTAGTTTATGAATATGACAAGGAGTTAGGCACCTATCATTGCTTGTGATACACAGCCAGCAACCCTCTCCTGGAGTCAGACAACTTAGGTGCCTAAGGTACTTCTTGCAAGAACAGCTTAGGTGCTAGCCTTCCTCCTCACAAAACAGATGGCCTCTCCTCTTATAACCTTTAACCCAGTGGTTAGGATTCTCCCCTGGGATGAGTGGGACTCCAGTTCAATTCCCCCCTCTCTGCATGATGAGGAGAAAGGATCTGAACAGGGGTTTCATATGTCTCTGGTGCATGCTCTAATCGCTAGACTAAGGGATATTCTGATATGGGTCTTTCTCAATCTCTCCTATGGAAACCTTTCCCCTTTGTAGTAAATAATTATATATTAACTGGGCCAGAGACTAAGCAGAATGACTCTGTAGTCCAGTGTGTACAGCACTTACCTGAGAAGTGGAGAGCTCCGTTCAAATCTTGTCTCCTAATCAGGCAGAGAAGGGAATTGAACTAGGATCTCCCACATCCCAGGTGAACTTTAGCCCTAACCATTGGGGTTAAAGAGGGAGGTTCTCCTCCTCTTCCTCTTCCTCTCCCCCCACTCTGTCTGCTTGTGTGTGGAGTTAGGTGTGCTCAGAGTACACCTACTGAATCAGGCCCTGCAGCCAAGATAGGCATACCCCCACCTCCAGCTTCACCTGGGTTTGAGGATCACGCTGGGGCTATGAGATAGGCATCTGAGTGCCTGCCTGAGGCAGCTGTATGCCTGACCAAAACCATAAATGTATTCACCCAGAGAACTTTTACAGTGAAAATGTAGGTGCTGAATGAGTTTAGACGCCTACAGGATTAAGGGTGTTGTGAATCACAGTAGTGCATACATCCAAGATCTAGGTGCCTAAATCCCTTTGTGGATCTGGACTTAACTTCCTCTCAGTAATGACTGTAAAGTGCCATGTATTGCTATGGGACTGTAGAAACAATAAAAAGAAATAAAAACATTGTGAACTACTTTAGTTTAGCTGTACAGCAGCCTCCAGCAAAGAGGGTTTTTTTTAAATGAAAAAGAGAAAGACAGGTTGTCATAAACAGATCGTTAAGGGTTAATGTCTCATTTACCTGTAAAGGGTTAAGAAGCTCAGTAAACCTGGCTGACACCTGACCAGAGGACCAATGAGGGGACAAGATCCTTTCAAATCTTGGTGGAAGGAAGTCTTTGTTTGTGCTCTTTGTTTTGTTGTTGTTTGCTCTTGGGACTAAGAGGGACCAGACGTACATCCAGGCTCTCCAAATCTTTCTGAATCAGTCTTTCACGTTTCAAAATTGTAAGTAATAGCCAGGCAAGGCGGATTAGTCTTATGTTTGTTTTCTCAGCTTGTGAATGTTTCTTTTTGCTGGAAGGATTTTTATCTCTGTGTGCTGTAACTTTGAACCTGAGGCTAGAGGGGGTTTCCTCTGGGCTATCTGAATCTAAGTACCCTGTAAAGCATTTTCCATCCTGATTTTACAGAGATAATTTTTACCTTTTCTTCCTTTAATTAAAAGCTTTCTTTTTTTAAGAACCCAATTGATTTTTCCTTGTTTTAAGACCCAAGGGGATTGGGTCTGAACTCACCAGGGATTGGTGGGGGAGAAAAGGAGGGGGGATGGTTAATTCCTCTTTGTTTTAAGATCCAAGGAGTTTGGATCTGTGTGAAGCCTCTCAAGGCAATCCAGGGAGGGGAAAGTCTGTGGGGAAAGAAGGGGGGAATGGTTAATTTCTCCTTGTTTTAAGATCCAAGGAGTTTGGATCTGTGTTCCCCAGGGAAGGTTTTGGGGAAACAGAAAGTGTGCCAGACACTGATCTCTGGCTGGTGGCAGTGTTACCAGATCTAAGCTAGGAATTAAGCATAGAAGGGTCCATGCAGGTCCCCACATCTGTACCCTAAAGTTCAGAGTGGGGGAGGAAACCTTGACATAAAACAATCAGATTTGGCATAAATATAAATGAGATTTGGCCTAATAAGCATAAGGAATTTGTGGCATCTCATATACCGCTGTGGGGTAACTGTAATTAAATAATTGACATTGTAATGGAGGCTAACAACAGAGAGAGCTCTGCATTCTGATCGTCAATGCAAAAGTCAGACCACAAAATATTAGTATGCTCAAAAAGTAAAAGGAATGCATCTGCACTGGAAGCAGACCATATGGAGGGCTAAATATAAGATAAAACAATTGTGGGAATTCTCATGGATAGATTAAAATACTAATCACAGACAGTGAGAAGAGAGAGGTCAAAATGGTCAAAAACATACCACCCTGAAGAGATCGACCATTCATTAAATCTTAAAGGTAGCTACCATCCCGAGTATGCGAAAGATATCCTCAGTGTTTCATTAGCAAAGAGTGAAGCTGAATGCAGACTAAGTTGAACAAATATAACTTTATTACACCTGGTCCACTGCTCTGTCCAGGTGGCTGAGTTACTTCCCATCTAATTCCAACTATTCCCAGTTTCCCTGGTGTCCCATCAATAATGACCTCAGCAGGGAATATGGGCCCTCTGACTCGTTTCACTTATGATATATCTTCTCTATTTTACAAATATTTGAATAGAAACATTAAAAATAAATAATTTGATGCCCATACCATCATCCTGCTTCCCTTCATCCAGAAGTTACTAGCACATGGTTAAGTTGGAGTCTTGTCTTTACCACAGACTGAGCTGATTAATTGGTCTTGCAGATACTATGGTCTCCTCAACTGGTGACCATACCAAGAGTGACCTCTCTCTGCTCACGGTAAATTATCTTCAAGTCTAGCAAATGATCTCTTTCTGGAGTCTCCTCCTTCCCTTGTGGGGTTGGCCTCTGTATGGCTCTTTGTCTCTCCATTCTGTGACAATTTCTGTAGGCTTTCTCCAGGTGTCGTGTCTGCTGACTTGTAAGTGTCTCCTGTTCCTTTGGATTACTTGTCTCTTCTGTGTAGTCCACCTCATAGAACCTGGGTGCCACTGCACCCCACACAGCTCCTTTAGTCCACTTCAATGACTGGATACTTACAGGAGTGCCTGTCTCCAAAGCCAGAAGGTCCTTGGCTGACCTGCCATACTCTAGTGCCTGACTTCTCTGATTGTTGGTCATCTCCTCTCAGTGATGTCTCCATCCTTTTGGCTGTCACAGGTCTCCCCCTGATTGGTACATAATTTAGTCCTCATCCCATCAGTGCCTGTGCAGGACTATTTTGGCATCCCTGTGATGAGGTATTCCTGTGTGCCAAAAATGCTAACCAGGGGTGTGAATCAGAAGAAACAGCCTCGTGTAACAGTCTCTTAGCAGTTTGCACACCTGATTCCACCTTACCATTACTCTATGGGAATGCTGGGGAGGACCTATGGTGATCAAGCTCTCAATTGCTTGCAAATTCCTTTAATTCTTTCAAGGTAAGATTTGGGTCCACTGTTGGTTAATATAGTGTCTGGAATGCCATCTCATACAAGAATCACTGTCTTGTTTCTTGTATCAAGCAGGGCATTGACTTCCCAAATCACTGTAATCAAGTGCTGCTTTCCATTCGAGGTAAATAAGTCTGTCCCTACCTTTTCCCATGGTCAGGTGGCAACTCATGTAATGAAGTCCCTTTCTACTGCGTATCACATGACCAACAGATGTCACACGCTTCTATCAAGTAGCAGAGTTGTGTATTCATTCCTGGTGAGTAAACCCACTTGTGAGCCTAAAACAGCTGTCAGTGCCCAGATGTGAGTCATATATTTTTCGCAAGATATCCTTATGTCATGATGTGGGGCTCTTTGTTCTCAGACTATGAGTCCATCCTGCACATTAAGCTCATCTTTGATTTGAAAATATGGGTCACGCTCTTACCAGGACTTGGCTTCTCCTTGTATTGCTCTCTTGACTGCTTACAGTTGGATGTACTTTTCCATAAGCTCTTTGATTTCCATCAGCTTCATTATAAAAACTGGGTTAATGAATCCACTAACATGCTGCACTATGTCCTGATCCCCTTCCCCCAGCTCTTTGATGATGACTATACATGCCCAGCTTAGGGTGTCAGCTAGCACCAGTAATCCTCCTGGACAATTCTACCTGGTAGCACTGGAGCTACATTAACATGTGCTGAAATCTTTCTGGGACTCTAAGAAAGGGACTTGTCATGATTGTCTCTAGGGCTGTGTGGTCTGATTGCACTACTACTGGGTGGCTGTAGGTGTACTGATGGAATTACTCCACTCCAAATACTGCAGCCAGAAACTCTCTAATTTGGTGTACCCCTCCTAAATCTCTGATAGGGCTCTGCTGGCATAAGCAACCGGCTACTGCCGCAAAAGAGCTATACCCAGTCCATTCTCCAATACACCACACTGGAGTGTCAGTGGCTCCCTTGATCTGTAGTACTGCAGGACGGGAATTCATTATCATTTGTTTCAGAGTGTCAAATATTTGCTGTTGGGAAGTTGCCCAGTCCCACTCAACATCCTGCCCTGTGAGCTGACATATGGGTTCTGCTACAGCAGCCAGGTGTGGCAGTATTTGAACAGAAATGTCTCATTCTTATGAAGTGTTGTACCCCTTTTACAACCACTGGAGCTGACATGTCGCTGACTGCCTTAATCTTGTTGGGATCTGTTTTCAGTCCCTCTCCTGTGAGTAGATGTCTAACATACACCTTCTCATGGTGTTTGAGTTAAATTTTTTCTGGGTTCAGTTATAAGCTCTTGTCCCTACATTGCTGTAGAAAAGCTTGTTATTTTCTGTCATGGTCACATTCAGTTTCTATATCATTGCTCCCTTCACCTACAATGAGGTTATCATCTGCAATTATTTTTTTACCCCAGGCAGCTCTTCCAGCGCTTGGGTGAGTTTTCTCTGGAACGCCTTTGATGCTAGGCTTATGCCCATTGACATGTGCGGCCATCTGTAGCAACCAACTGGGGCTGCAAATGTTGTTGGCATGCTGGACCCTTTATCCAGACTTATGTGCCAAAGCCCATTCCCACATCACAAACTGTAAAGTTTGGAAAGTTTTTGGAAAGTTCTGGCAAGATGTCATCAATTGTGGGCAGTGGATAGTAGCATCCTTTCAATGCCCAGTTCAGTGGCTTTAGGTATATGCAGATGCATAATTTGCCTGAGGGCTTCTTTACCACCACCATATTGCTTACCCAGGTTATATTGGCCTCTACAGGTGCTATCATACTCCAGCTCTGCAGACCTGAAAGCTCACTGTATAGTGGACTGCATAGGACCACTGCAATTCTCCTTCATGGTAAGCACACAAGTTCCACTGTGGGATCTACTTCCAGTCACAGCTTTCCTTTGAGGCACGTTACCTTTGACAACATCCGCATACATTTTTTTAAATCGTCTCCACTGTCCACACACCTTCCCCTTTTGCTTCTTGCACTGCAGCTGTAAAATTCTGACGCTGCACTCTGATCAGCTCCATAGCTTGCCTGGCTGTATTCCCCAAGAAGGGTGAATGGTGCTTACCATCTGCCACCACAAATTTCAGTTGGTACCATCTGTTATTTTTGGGGGGTTAGTTACTTTGAGGACACATTTTACAACGGGCTGCATTATTGTCTCTTTGTATATTATTATATTGTGTCTGCTCTTTTTAATGGGTGTGTTCGACTCCCAATTCACCCTGAGTAATCACACTGCAGGAGGTCCCGCTATCCACCGGAAAGCACACAGAGCATTTCCCTATTAACACTGCTGCACACAAGGAGGTTGGTATTATCCTTGCAGTAGTCCTGTCTTGAAAGTCTGAACCTGATATGCTCACGAACTCAAGGAGAGAGTCATGATGACATCACCATTGACTGATGTGCCATCTCCCTCATGTACAAGTCTGACTAAATCTTTCTGGGACTTCCCTCTGCTCTTGCACACACTGCTGCAATGGTTCATCTTGCCACATTCCCTGCAATATTGTCAAAGTGCAGGGCATTTCTCTTCTACCTGCTCATGCTGCATCCCACGATAAAAGTATCTCAGTATGGATATGGAAACCCGGCCACCTGCTCTCCTATGATGTTGACTCAGTCCATGCACTTCAGGGGCTGTTGCGTTTCCTATGACTTTCATCCTTTCTTTTGAGGCTTCTGCTGCAAATTTCATGTCTAAGCATCTGTCAAATGTGAGATCACCTTCCCGAAGCAGCTGCTTCTGCAGATAGTGATCCCAAATGCCACAGATTATCTTGTCCTTAATCAGGGAGTCTAAGGCCCCAAAACTGCATGTAGCAGCCAGCATGAATAAGGCAGTAACATAGGGGTCTATCTCCTCTCTTCTGGATTAGTCTCTAGTGAAAAGCCTGTGTCATTCTGCTTTGGGGAGCAATACGCTCCAAGGACTGCTGTGAAGCTTGAGGCAGTGCTGAGCTCAGAGTGGGGCTGAACTCTGCCTTGTTCCCCCAAAAGGTAAAGTAACAGTTTTACTTTCCTGCTGTTGTTGTCCTGCTACATACTCAGGTCTGCAAAGAGCCTGAACTCCTCCATCCACCAGATCCATTGCTGGTCTAGGTTTGTGTTTGCAAAATCCAAGACTCCTGGGGTCTTCAGACTGAAGTCCATGGCCCATGCTGTCAGATGCTGCACTGCAGAGAACTCACAACTCCAATGCTGCCACCATGTTTCAGTAACAAACAGTGGAGCTGAATGCAGGTTAAGTTGAACAAGTGAAACTTTATTAAATCCTATGCTCTGCTCTGTCCATGTGGCTGAATTGCCTTCAGCATTACTTTAACCATTCCCTGTTCCCCAGTGTCCTGTCAATAACAGCCCCTGCAGGGAATAGGGCCCCTCTAACTCCAGTTGCACTGATCATGATACACTCAGGAAGGGAGTTCTAGAATGGGGAGAGGGGTCCCTGAACAGGGAAGACTTTAGCCCCAAAATTATTTAGGCAAATCAACAAGATGGAGAGGAAAGGTAACATGGAAGACTTTAAATGCCATGAAGGACGGTGGAAGTCATTCAAGTACCTCAAGCCAAGGCTATAAAGAGGTTTTACATATAGAATCAGCAAGTCCTTCTATGAATTCATTGTCTTACTGGCAACTATTTCAGATTGTGGTGGGCAGGCGTTACCATTCCTTTGACACAATGGCTATATCAATGAAAATATAAATAGCAGAATTTTAATGCCATAGGAAGGGTTGTGAATGTCTTATTTCTAGCATTGAACATACTGGGTTATCCCAGTGTGTATAAAATAATGAATAATGGTGTCGGTTACACATGGCAATCTTATGCCTGCTATATTGCTCCATACTATAAAAAGTTATAAATGGGAATATTCTATAAAATCTACGAATGAAAATATTTGTGCTACCATAGCTAGCCCAATTAATTTGCGGGCACTACTGAGGATTTTTTTGGTTTGTTTTTTATTTACATGTAAGACTGAATGCCCTTCTATATTGGAATGCACAGGAAAGAACCTCTGTGTGATAAGATAAAGGACTACGATATTAGTGTGTGCTGTGACTGTCTGTATTTTTTAAAATTCCTGTTGCTTAAGTCAAAGCTGTTCAGGTCTATTGTCTCAGTGGACGGTGATGCACTTCAAGGACAAATGACATCTCAGGAATCACAGAGGTAGCCTAATTTTAGTTCACATGAAACTGAAGAGCTTGTGCAAATGATGACCAGGCACCACTTACTCATGCTTGGAGCTGGGCCACTGAAAAGGGATTTAATGAAGAAGCAAAGAGAATAGGACAGCAAGGTAGCCATGGAATACTCTCAGTTGTTCTTGGGAGATTTCAAACACAAATTCTGGTATCTCTTAATTCCTAGGGAACAGTCAGAGACCAACTAAACAGAATCATCCTTATCTCTAATATGGACCACCATTAAAGAGGTGGGATTTTCAGATGTGCACAGGATCAGCCCATTTCTGTTCCCACTCATTACAATAGGAGCAGAGTTAGGTCCATGCTGATTTTGAAAATCACATGTCAGGGCCAGATCAAAAATGTGGGACAGCTGTAGAAACTATTAAAAATGTTTACTTCAGAAAGAGCTTGTTTTTCCCAATCTCACAGGGACTTAAAAATCAAGGCATATTTAAACATTTGTATGGCAAATTACTGGTTTTACTGTAAATTAATGTACAAAAGTCCTGTTTGTATCATATATTGCATAAAGTAACATTTGATAATGATATAAGCAAAAACCATATTTTAAAGCGTAAGTATAAGGGGACAGAGTTACCACTGTCAATGCAGCATATAAATTCCTTATTTGGAACGGGGTCTTTTCATTTCTTCAGAACCAACTAACCTCAGTCCCACTTGTTTGAGGCCAATTGAAAAGCACATGATAGTTCTTTTGATGCTAAATGGAACTTGCAGACTACTGAGTCCCACTCCAGAAGAGAACTTATTGGATGGTTAGTAGGTTCTTACTCACTGTAGTGAGAAGGGATTATATGTGCAGGGAAAAGACGGGTAGGGACTTCCTTGTAGGAGAGGAATTACAGATGTTAGAGGGGGAGCAATAGCCTGCCCAAGACTTTTCTGATGGAGTTTGAATGAACTGAGTCCCTACCCATCTCCAAAAGATAATACAGACCCTGGGTTTAAAAAGTTAATAAACAGGGGGATTAAAATTGCTGTAGAACAGCATTTCTCAAACTGGGGTCCGTGGACACCTGGGGGTCTGTGAGGGTACCCCAGAGGGTCCGCTAGCCCCGTTGATCAACTCCTCCCACTCCCTCCCAGTGCCTCCTGCATGCGGGGGAACAGCTGTTCTCCCGCATGCAGGAGGCGCTGGGAGGGAGGAGGAGGAACGGGGACAGGGCACACTCAGAGGAGGAGGTGGACTCACATCCAGGGCTGCCGGACCTACCGATCAATTCTTCCCCCTCCTTCCCATCGCCTTCTGCATGCTGGGGAACAGGGACAGGGCGCGCTCGGGGGAGGGGTGGAAAGAGACAGGGCCTTGAGGGGGAAGGGGTGGAGTGGGGGCAGGGCCTGGGGCAGAGCGTAGGGTTTGGGGGTCCACAAAAAATTTTAAATCAAAATGCGGGTCCTCAGATTGCTGACATTTGAGAACCACTGCTGTAGAATATAATGCTGTCTGCAAAAAAGGAGAGGAGAGCACTGAGTGGCTCCATTGCCTGGAATACGTACATATACTTTAAAAAGGGAATGTCTCCCAGAAAGAGCTACAGTTCTGCTAATTCAGCTGACTGAATATGTGGTATTTCTCACTGAAATTTTGCCTTGCAATATATCACCCAAGAGAGAATCTATTATTTGTGATACTATATAGTTAATGTTAAGAACCACTCCAAATTTCTATAATAATACTTAGGCTTTCATCTTCAAAGTGCTATAAAAATAGCTGGAGAACTCATGGGAGGTAAAAAAGCATTTTCCCCATTTAACAGATGTGGAAACTGAGATAGAAAAGTTAACTGACTTGCCCCAAACCAAAGAAGAAACAGATATCTGAAATGGGATTGGAACTCTGGTTTCCAAGGTCCTTGTCCTGTATTAATGCATTATACTAAGTGTCATGAAAATATATCCAATATATATTGTGTAATGTTATAATTAGGAAGGGACCAGTTTCAAACATAGAATGCAAATTACACCAGGAACACATATTATGTTTTGTTAAGATTTCTACTGTGTATTTATGCCAATTCATTTGTATTTAAGTCAATACACACATTAGTTAACCAATGAAAGGAGAATTAGTTTTATAATAAATGGAAGACGATAATTTTATAATCTGCAGACTTTTGGAGTCTTATTATAGTCCAGTACTGACATAAGATTGTACTTTTAAAAGATTTGAGAACAGAACTACCTATTTAGATTTTAAATCAAAAGGTGCTATTATAAAATTCTTAAAGTACTGCTTCAGGGCAACAAAATATAAATAAAATTACTGTGAATGATTGACATACATGAACACATACTTGCCACTGCAGACTGTTCTAAGAGTTACAAATAAAGAAGTGACAGAAGATCTTCAGTGGCAAGTGCTCTCCATGTAGTCTACAAGAATACTGATGGTTACTAAGGGTTTTCTGACTGGAATAAAAAATGTCAGTGCGGAGTAATATTTTTTACTAGGTACTGTAATGCTCGCCACACATCAAAACTGTACAAATAAGGCTATAATTCCATCAAGGGAAGTTGATTAACCACTCCAGCTTCTGGTGGCTTATCATGTGAATCATGTTTTTGAATTATAGCCTAATGACGTATACTTGGGTTATATTATTCCTTAAATTAGTCTGATTTTCAGAGATGTAGCAAAGGGATTCATCTCTCTGGAAAATATGCTTTTGTGCCCTCTAGTGTTCAAAATCATGAAGACCATTTAGTATACAAATTCACACTGAGTGGTTACTTCTAAAATATGAAATAGTTAACTGAATTCCTAATTTCTTTCTTTATTTTTAATATAAATCATGAGGTTTCCCCACCTACTGGACATGGGAAGAGGGGCAAAAGGAAGATTTTGCCCCCTCTACTTTCCCCCCCCATTTCCCTAACATCAAGCTTTGAATTAGAGAAGGGCCTCTTATTACATCTGGCATCTTAAAATAATTCAGAGTGTTCACTTGCCAGCACCTTTGGTAAATGGCATCATGAGTATCTACCACGGCAGAATTTCTTTTGGAATATCCAATTTTACTAATTCTGGTCTGGGATTTTTATAAGAATAATACACCAGGATAGTCAAGCATTTTCTGCCCCCCCTCCCTCCCCCTTACAAAACATCATTTCAAAGGCAGATTCTATTCCCATAGCCTTGGATCCCAACAAACTTTCTGAAACCAGTTTTTAAGATGACTGGAAAATGCACTGTAAAACAACTACCGTATTTTCCGCACTATAAGGCACACCTAAGAGCCTTAAATTTTCTCAAAAATTGGCCGTGCGTCTTATAATCCGGTGCGCCTTATGTGTGCACTGAGTTCCAAAATCTGTAAAAATGTTGTTGTGCGACTTTGGTAAGCACTTTGCTTGATTGACTGTCGGACCATTTTTCGCTGACACAGGGACGTAATACGCAAACTACGTACGCTGGCAGCGATAAACCAATCAGAGAACATTACGTAATACGTACAGTACGTACGTTTACCTTCTCCACTCCTCCAGTAGGTATACTACCGGTATGCTGCAAAACAACATTTGTTTGTCTAAGGACCCCCGAAAATGGCACCAGTGAAGAGACATGCTTACGAGGCACAATTCAAACTACAGGCTATCAGTTACGCGGTTGTAAATGGAATAGAGCAGCTGCGAAAGAATTCAACATCAATGAATCTATGGTTCGGAAGTGGAGGAAGCAAGAAAATGAACTGCGCCAAGTTAAGAAGACGAAACAGAGTTTCCGCGGGAACAAATTGAGGTGGCCACAGTTAGAAGACCAACTTGAACAATGGATTATTGAACAAAGAACAGCCGGGAGAAGCGTCTCTACAGTCAGCATTCGACTGAAGGCAACAACGATAGCATAAGACATGAAGATCGAACACTTTCAAGGAGGTCCGTCTTGGTGCTTTCATTTTATGAAAAGGCGTCATCTCTCCATCCGCGCAAGAACTACCGTGGCGCAGCAACTGCCGGCAGATTACAAAGAAAAGCTGGCCATCTTCCGCACCTACTGCAGTAACAAGATTACCGACAAAAAGATCCAGCCCAACCACATCACCAACATGGACGAGGTCCCCCTCGCTTTTGACATCCCCGTGAACCATACTGTGGAGAAAAAGGGGACCAGCACGGTATCGATACGCACCACGGGGCATGAGAAGTCGGCTTTCACTGTTGTTCTTGGTTGCCACGGTAATGGACAGAAACTACCACCTATGGTCATTTTTAAGAGGAAGACGCTGCCAAAAGAAAAGTTTCCAGCTGGAATCATCGTTAAGGCCAATCAAAAGGGCTGGATGGACAAGGAGAAAATGAGAGAGTGGCTGAGAGAGGTGTATGTAAAGAGACCGGATGGTTTTTTCCACGCATCACCGTCCCTGTTGATCTGCGACTCCATGCGTTCCCATCTTACCGCTACTGTGAAAAACCAAGTGAAGCAAATGAATTCAGAGCTTGCCATCATTCCGGGAGGATTAACAAAAGAACTCCAACCGCTGGACATTGGTGTAAACAGGGCGTTCAAAGTGAAGTTGCGAACGGCGTGGGAGCGATGGATGACAGACGGCGAACACACCTTTACTAACACTGGGAGGCAGCGCCGGGCGAGTTACGCCACCATATGTGAATGGATTGTGGATGCCTGGGCTAAGGTATCTGCTTTAACTGTTGTCCGAGCTTTCGCGAAAGCCGGCATCATTGCTGAACAGCCACCTGGCAACGAGACTGACTCCGACAATGATGAGAAAGAACCCAGCATGTTTGATGGCGAAATTGCCCAGCTGTTCAATTCAGACACAGAAGATGAGGACTTTGATGGATTTGTGGGAGACGATTGATTAAAAAATAATGTGAGTGTATTGTTAAATAGTAGAATAAAGTTCAACTAAACTCACTGTTTGAGTGAGTTGTTCCGTTATTCCGTTAAATAGTAGAATAAAGTTCAACTAAACTCACTGTTTTGCTTCCGTTACCTTTTTACTACACTATGAACACCGTTACCTTTTTTTGTAGACCGTATGTTTTAGCATGCGCCTTATAATACGGTGCGCCTTATGTATGGGTTAAGTACAGAAATAGATCCCGTAATTGAGACTGCGCCTTATAATCCGGTGCGCCTTATAGTGCGGAAAATATGGGTACTTTGATCATTGAGAGAAGTTTCTGAGCATCATTCCAAATAGCCATTTAATATAAACTCCTGCAGTCCTTTCTAACTTCTTTGTACATACATTGAGTGGTTTTTTGTATTTATTTTTCTCTGTAGATTAGGCGAATAGATATGCTCGCAAAAAGATGTACTGCTTCTAGGCTACTCAGTGCTAACAATATCTGAAATGCAGAGCTTTTTTCAGCCATTTCTCCCCAGATTATACTGAACTGAGATTTACATAGACTATATATATTGAGAAGGATAGACTTCATATGAAACACACAAGGAACTTGTTCCTTGCTCAGACAGGGGAAAATACTACATGATTGCACATTATTATAGTCTGACAATGAACTCATACAAATGCTTCTCATTGATCAAATTTTAAGAAAAAAAAATTAAAACATTTTCATATAAATCATCAGTATGCTTCACAGGAATCATTACTATTGTTGGTTTTTATCTTATAACAAATTTCTTTTTTACCATGCTACAGAAGAGGATGAATTTGTGCACAAAGCGATTAATATCATATAGTATACCCTTATGTGACTATACAATTTAACTGCCTTAATATTTACCCAATATTATATTATACAATAGGAACACAGGCCTAGACAAGACAATATATATTAAGGTGGACAATGCCAAAAATATATTGATGCTGTGTTACTCATTTTTAAAAAACTGATTCAAAGTCATCTTTAATTTACAAAAATATAAGATTCAAAAACAATTTAAAGAAAATACTTAAGTCATACCTGTCTTCTGTTAAAATGGGATAAATAGGTTTTGAACTTACCTGAAAAAAAAAAGAAATATTGATTAAAATCATTTGCTATGTATTTTATCCAGAATGTTTAATAGCTTATTCTTCAGTAATATGAACTAAAACCATCGTTTTGTATATACTTTACAGTCAGGCTATTGTGGAAAGATCAACACACAACTTTTGTTCTCTGATATGATAGTATTACAGTAAATTCATTATTATAGGAAACTTTAAAACAAAATAACTGATTAAACCAAATTCACTGATGGGTTATGCACCCAAATGCATAGAAATGGAATGTTGTTTACCATAGGCTCAGATTGTGATGTACACTTCCTGAATCATACCATTCATTTGAATGCAAACATGCAGCTTTCACTGAAGTTAGTAAAGGCCCCATGTACACTTCTGCCGGTAGCACATGTATAAATAAAATCATTTTTCAATCTTTAATACATCAAATGTTCCCTGTATGTATCTGGATCCAGCCATGTACACAATAATTGGAACTTTTGTACCAGTGTAGTACATATAGTTCTAAGTTATTGAAGATGTATGTTTTACACCAATATTGGTACAGTAGTTTGAGCTAAGTAACATGTTTGCAGACATAGTAAATACCCCATCATAAGGCACCTTCATAGAATATATATGAATAGCTTAATATATTCATTATATTTATTTTTATTTAGAAGGAAGTATTGTCTACATGTACAGTGAGAGTGTTGTCTACAATGTTACAATGCAGCTCAGCAGTAAAAGCCTCTATTTCCCAGTTTATCACTAACTCACTGTCTGACTTTGAGGCAGCTCATTCTCTTTGCCTCAGCAGCTTTATCTGTAAAATGGATATGATATATACGTACTGTACCTCATAGTGGAATTCTGAACTTTAATTTAGTGTGTGTAAAGTGTTTGAAATTCTAGAATGAATGAGGCCATGTAGAACGTTTAATAAAGAATATTATATGCAACAAAACTGACAGTTTTTTTTTCAGGTTTCAAATAATAATACTTTGGATGGAATATTACACACATTATATCTTCTTCCAAGCCTCTCATTTTTCCGATTTTAATGAATTAATAGTTCTTAAATAATACTAAACTTAAATGTCCCATAATATATCTGAGAAAAAGAGCAGCATTGCATGCAAGATGAACCATGGTTTTACTAGAAACTAGAGGGCTATTCAATAAAAATTATGCTGCATAATTTTCAGTATACATAGAACTATGGCAGGGTTGTCAAGATACTGATCTACTTATGAAACCCAAATGAACTACTCAGATTTTTTTTTTAGCAAAGTACATTTTTAGCCCTCATAGTTGCCAAAATCACCTTCCAAACATGAAGTACTTGTAAACCAGTGCAATGTTGTCTTCCTTAGTCTTCAGACAGTCTGAAATACTAACTCAGGTCTGAACTACCCTGCCCCCATTAATGTTATTGGGATGCAGGGCCGGCTCCAGGCACCAGGTAAGGAAGCAGGTGCTTGGGGTGGCCAATACAAAGGGTCGGCACTTCATCTGCTATTGGGGCAGCACGTCTGGGTCTTCAGTGGGAATTCGGCAGTGGGTCCCTCAGTCCCTCTCTTCCTCTTTGAGCTGCCACCAAAGTGGAAGATAGGGAATGAAGGACCCGCCGCCGAACTGATGCCTAAGAATGGAGTGGCGCGATTGAGCTGCCGCCGATCGGCTTTTTTTTTTCCCTACCACTTGGGGCAGCAGAAATCGTGGAACCAGCCTTGTTGGGATGCCCACTGTAAAGTCAAATGATGACACTTAAATGGCAACATTAATATTTCATTGCTTAGCTTTTTATCTGATAGGGAAGCTGAATGGAGAAGGATGTGGGAACAGGGAGCTCCTGCAGGGAAGAAAATGTAGAGGATGTAACAGGTCAGACACACAAAAAACACACAAGAGAAAGAGAAGAGGAAGGAAGAGAATCAAAGGACAGAAACAGCTCTTTTCTTTTCTTTTCCTTCTCCTAAAGATGACCATATTTCTCCAATGATTGATAATGAATGAGACAATAAATCACTGAACAAAAATAAATGATAAAGAGTAAAAATTATTACATAAACCCTATAGGTAAAGTTTTAAAAGTGCCTAAGGTCCAGATAGGGTGACCAGACAGCGAGTGTGAAAAATCGAGACAGAGGGTGGGAGGTAATAGGAGCCTATATAAGAAAAAGACCCATAAATCGGGACTGTCCCTATAAAATCAGGACAATTGGTCACCCTAGGTCCAGATCCTCAAAGGTATTAAGGTGCCTAACTTCCATTGATTTCAATGGGAGTTAGGCACCTAAAATATTTTGAGGATCTTTGCCTAAGTTTCATTATCAAAAGTGACAATCGTGCAAACCTGCCGCTGAAATCAGTGAGGGTTCCACTGTGTGCACTTGGTGTTAAACCAGTTACAGGAGTTTCATATTAGAGATGACTCCAAGCTGCAAAGTTGGATTCAGGAGTGCTGAGAACCAGGGTTCTAGTGAGGCTAAACATCATCATACCAACAAGCACCAGCTGTGATACTTGTATCTGAATTCCCCCTCAACATTCAAATTTGCTCAGAACCATAAGGTTTGTTTGGGCCCATCTCTAATTTATGACTCACATACCAATGACCCATATCATTCACATCTAGCAAGGATTACACAAGGTTTTATTTATAAATTAAATTAAGTTCTTAATTACAGTCCTTACACTCCAAATCAATACACTTTTGTTGGTACTACCAATTAGAGTACCATTTTTCCTATTTAGTTCTTTTAAAAAATCATGACATGTTTAATTAAGAAACAAGACTCAAATTTTCCAGTAGCTATTTCATGGCATAAAAATTAGCTCTACATGCTGTACCTCAGCAGTACTTTATTTACTTAAGTGTATGCTGTGTAACAGAGAGTAAATTTGTCCATTAGATGTTTCTGCCTATATACCACCTGCCTTCCTAAATGTAAAAGGTGAACGTGTAGTCTATGTTTAACGCTCCACAAACCTTGTATCCTCAAAGGCATTAAATTATTTCATCAAACATGTCTGGTTCTTTTAAAATATTCCAAACTTGAAGTCTGAACTAGGAGAATTTTAGTCTCCTCCTCCTCCTCCTCCTCCCTTTTAAATTTTAATTCAAAGTATTCCAAATGAGAAATTTCAGACAGCACAGAAATAGCCGGTTCACTCAAAAGTAGGCCCTTCCTATTAGCTTGTTGTTCAAAAATTAATCTGAACTGAATGTAGGAGAAAGGGAGATGGAGACGGAGAGAGACCAGAAATCGGCTACATTAGGAAAAAAGAGTCTCAAAATGATAGGTTTCAGAATAGCAGCCGTGTTAGTCTGTATCAGCAAAAAGAACAGGAGTACTTGTGGCACCTTAGAGACTAACACATTTATTTCAGCATCTGTCATGTAGTTCTTGTTCTCTTACTAAGGATCAGGAATGACTGGTTAAGACCAACAAGAGACAAGAGAATCAAAGCTATAGGGCAAATGTGAAAAAGGCTAATATTCTGGGATGTATTAACAGGACTGTTGTATGTAAGACATGGGAGGCAAGTGTCCCGCTCTATTTGGCACAGCTGAGGCCTCACCTGTTGTACTTTATAGGAAAGATTTGGACAAACTGGAGAGAGGCCAGAGGAGAGCAACAAACTGAAGGGTTTAGAAAACCTGACCTATGAGGAAAGGTTGGAAAAAATTGGCATGTTCAGTCTTGAGAAACGAATACTGAGGTGGGACATAACAGTCTTCAAATATGTTACAGGCTGTTATAAAAAGGACAATGATCGATTATTCTCCATGTCCTGCATACAGTGGATAAGAAGTACACCTCTACCCAGATATAACGCTGTCCTCGCGAGCCAACAAATCTTACCGTGTTATAGGTGAAACCACATTATATTGAACTTGCTTTGATCTGCCGGAGTGCTGCTTTACCGTGTTATATCCGAATTCGTGTTATATTGGGTTGTGTTATATCGGGGTAGAGGTGTAATGGGCTTAATCTGCAGCAAGAGAGATTTAAGTTAGATATTGGGGGAAACTTTCTAGTTATCAGGGCAATTAAGTTTCCAAGGGAGGTTGTGGAATCCCCATCACAGCAGGTTTTTAAGAACTGGTTGGACAAATATTTGCCAGGGATTGTCTAGGTTTATTTGGTACTGCGTCAGCACAGGAGCCTGGACTGAATGACTTCTCGAGTCCCTTCCAGTCCTACATTCTATGATTCTGTGGTTCACTTTCAGAGTACAGAATCCCATGCAAGGATGAGGTATTTCGAAGGTCAGGGGGAGAAATATATTTGGGAAAGACAGGCTTTCAAAGTTGTATATTTGTGCCAGCATCTGCTAAAGCATAGGTTTGCACAACCAAAGTGGTTTTAATGGGCTTCCCTGGTGTCTGAAAAAATGCAACCACTCTCTTTTGGCAGCTACCAATGCCCTCAAATCCCCACTGTTCACGAATTCTTTTTCTAGCAGATAAATGTCAACAGATATCATCAAGTGAGGCACAGTGGTCTCCCTGTAGGATACCCTGCAGTAGCCACAAATATGTAGCATTATGCAGCTTGCCCATCCAAATCCAGTCTTATTGGCATTTATGCTGCAGTAAAAGAAACTGGCATGCTAACATGCAAAAGAGGGCAAAATGCCATCCCAGCAGGTTGCCATGAGCATGAATGGTTGAGAGATGCCTAGTCTATCATTGTCTTTGTAAAGGGCAAGATTCTGAGCCAAGAATGTTGCAATGTTTGCCAGCCCTGCTCTCTCTCACTTACGGTTAAAGGGACACACCAAGTAAGTTTTGAGCATAGCTGGTTGGAAACCAGAATTTTCTTTCCATAGGAAATTCTAGTAATTTGATTTTTTTTATTCCAAATCAGAATGAAAAGCCAAAATTTCCCACAAAATGAAAATTCCAAACAATTTCAATTTACAACTGTTGAAGCATTTCATTTCAATACTGTCAAATTGTTTCATTTTGAGAAGGTAAAAATGTTTCTTTTTTATGTCAAAACTTCATCATAGAGTATAAATATTAAATATAGAGGTATTAATATCTGAATACAATATAGACATTGAAACAAAATAAATCAGAATAACACTGAAATCAAACATTTCAAATTTATTGAAAGTCAAATGATTGATTTTGACTTTTTCCAGTTGAAAATATTGAAAGATAAATTTCCACAAAATGCATTTTCTGAGTGAAAACTGTTTTGTCAAAAAAACAACCCACCCATCTCTAGTTTTGAGTTCAAATAATTTGAAAACAAAATAACTTTAACAGCTGTGTAAAGTGAAGTTTTAATTTTGTTGAGTCAGTAGATGAAAATAAAATCAGAGCAGTTTCCACTCCCTGACATCACCACTATTATTTAACATTTACTTAGAAGACACTGCACTGGGATTTAGAAAATCTGTACTTATTGTCCAGTTCTGCCAGATACTTTGTGTGTGACTTTGAGGAAGTTACTAAGACCCTGATCCAATTAGATGGGTATTGATAGCTGGTTGGTTTATTTGCGAGGAGGAGGAGACTTTAACACCTCTCTCCCTCCACAAAAAAATGGGCATTACATTTAGAAATAAAAGAAACACTGAGTTTGAACAAAAGCTATGTGAAGGGGTAAATAACACCTCCTTATTCACCTTTTCTACACCATTCATGATTTTATAGACTTTTATCATAATGCCTCTTAATCTTTTTTCCAAGGTGAAAAGTCCTAGTCTTTTTAATTTCTCCTAACACAGAAGCTATTCCATACCCCTAATCATTTCTGTTACCCTTCTGCATACCTTTTCCAATTCTAACTTATCTTGTTTGAGATGGGTTGATCAGAACTGCAGAATCTTGAACTTGTATTTCTGTTACAATTGGAGTTATGAGGGTTTCAAGTTTTTGAATAATTTTGTAGCCTCTCTGTTTGAAGTTGGATTGAATACCGGACATTATAAACTCAATTACTTTGAAGTAGATGTACTTATACCATTTCTGTGCTGAATTTGGGTAGCTGGGTCAACTTTCTCTATCTGCATTTTCTTGGGAACTTTTTTCTTCCATGGAAGCTCAGGGATTCTGACTATCTCCAATTTAAAACTTCTTCTGGTGGATTAACTCCCAGAATAAATTATAGCTTTCATCTGATTACAGAGATTGAAGTGAATGAAAAGTCATTTTCAGGATATTGGCCATTTGTTCCTGAAACATCGGACCCTTGCAGACTTTTTGACCTAGTTCAATACCAAAGAGGAAGTTAAACTTTTCCCTTTGAGCTGTTATGGGAATGAAGATTATAGGGTAAAAATCAGTGGACTAGAAGGGAATATCGAGAAGAGAATCCCCAACAGCACCCACTTCCTCAAAGGCATCCAAGGAGTCTGTGGACACTGCCCAGAGGAACTCTGCTTGGACATATGATCGAACCAGGGACTGGAAATATACCACACGGTCACAAAGCATCCCCCATCTAACTTACCCCTCCTTGCCCGGTGCATGGCCATCTTGGCCAGTTCTAGGAAGTATCAGGATTTGTAAGCCGCAGATGGGGGGGTGCCAAGATCAGGAGGTGCAGGGAAAAGTGCAGCCAGAACCGCAGTAAGAGGTTCTGAAGGATCTGGAAGAGGAGCGACCCTGATGTACTCGGCATAGATGTATGCCATGGTCTCCCTCTCACCACAAAAGAAGCAGGTGTTGGGGAGGGATTAGTGAACTGTGCCAGGTACATGCCTGTGCTCATGGCCCCATAAGAAGCCACCATCTGATATTCCTGGCAGGCTGTGGAACCAATCACCAGCTGACATCCCTGGCAGGTTGTGGAACAGGCAGGCCTATCAGGATTCATTGTCCTCCTTAGTATCAGGGTGGGACATGAGGGAGAGGAGGTGAATAGTATGAAGCATGAGTGTATACAGATGTTTCCTCAGCGCAATTCAGAGGTGGAACAGCTGGATGGTATTCAGCCAACTTAGATTTTGATATGGGGGTGGCCGGGGATGATCACAGGGCAGGGGCCCAATGACAAATTCCAGAGGGCCAAGGGTGAGAGGTGGTTGGGGAGTACCCTCCTCCAGGATCTGCTCAGTGAAAGCAAGAGAAGCAGGAGGCAAGGCTGCCCTCACCTTCTTTGGATGTTGTATAGTGAATGAGCAGGGGATTGGAGAAAGAGAAAGGATGATCTCTGGGTTGGGAAGCTGAATGCAACTCTGGAGAACTGGATTCTATCCCTGCCTCTGCCACAGAGTTCCTATGTGATTCTAAGGAAGTTATTTAAAACAAACTTTTCACAGGTGGTCACTAATCGTGTTCTCCTCATTTTCTGGGTGCAGGTCTTGAGACCCTGTGTCTGATTTGCAGAAACGCTGAACACTTATAACTGCAATTCAAGTCAATGGAAACTATGCTTTGAACATATTAATGCCCATAACCTTATCATTACTATCAATTTCCTTGTAATTTTAAAGTTACAAGATGTTTCATTCTGCATTAAATAGCTGCACATGCATTAGCAATATTCCATGTTTCTGATAAGTACTTATAGATAAACCTACTATATACCGTGCACATGCCACAGTGTTGTTTTGAATACTGATGACTTGTACACCTTTCAGCTAATGTTTTTCAGTAGCCAAAGCATGAACCACTCATTATGGCCAAGGGACATAAACAGCTGAAACTTTATATTTAATTGCCTATGTACAATCCCATCGGGGGAGAGGGGGCGAGTGCTTTTTTATAAACAATGGGGAAAATCTAATTTTTCCTCAACTTGTAACTCAAACAGCTCAACCTTTCAAAAAACAAAATAAAACAAAAGCTCAGAATGAAAGAGAACAATCATGGAAATTTACATTCCCAACAGTGAAATTTCTGGAAAGTTATGAATGTGAGAAACAAGTAGTTTTAATTGACTGCGTTTTGCAACCTTAACCATAGTAGTAACCAGTGATGGTCACTATAGCACATGGATACAAAATCCACATGTAGACACAGACTGGGTAAACATGACATCAAAAGTATCCATTCACGAAGGTTATAGTGAATTCTGTGGCACCTAGCCAGCTTCACCTAACTACTTTCAGAGTACAGAATCCCACATCACATCCAACAATTACACACTGGTGTCACAAACTTAATCACAAGACTCAGTGTTTGAAGTAGAACTCTGCTGATTCTGAGAACCCAAACCTTTTTCTTTAGGAGCTTCTTGCAGCTAAAAACCAGTGCACAGCTACAAGCCAGCTTCTTCTTGCAGCAGCAGTACAGTCTCTGCCAGTGGTACTGGAACTGGGAGTGCTGCCGCACCCCTTGGCTTGAAGTGGTAATAACCACCACCAAATACACGGTTTCCATGGTTTCCATCATCAGCATCCCTACTATAAAAATTCTTCCAGTAACCCTGCTCTCAGCACACTCTAGCCTCTGCAAGAGCTCACTAACAATGTCTCCATCATATTCTTAATTGGGCAGTTCCTATTTATCTTATTTACACCACTAATAACAAAAACAACAAATCCGACCATAAACAAACATTCAAGATTATTGTTAAATATAAATAATATGAACCTATTTCTATTATCTGTTCCATCTATTCCAGGGACCTGACAGTCTTCTTGGTTAAAATAAATGTTGTTGTCTCAATGCTGAACAACTACTGTATTAAATGTATTTCTATTTTTTCCCTAAAACACAGCCTAGCTTGATGACTAGCCATAACCACCATTCTGTAGACTTGTAAAAATTGACTGTCTCAAAAGATCATATGTCAGTGTCTCTGTTGGTCTTCATATTCTGATTGTCTTTGAGGTTTTCCTGTATGTGATGGTAGCACCTCTTGCACTGACAAACATTTCCTGATTACTCTGGCTGAGTTATGTCTACTTCCAAATGTTCTGAAACTGAGTCATCAGCATGGAGTTCAAGGCCAGATGGTCTCAGTCCCTCTGAAGATGGCTATGTGTTGCTGGAACTGGTAATGAACTCTCTTGCTTCAGGATTCAGTGATGTCCTTGTTTCTCTGTGTAGAACGTTTTGTGTCATATCAATATGACTGCCAGTTGGGTCAACTGATGAAACAGGTACAATTCCAAAATCCAACCTTTTTGAGCTTTCAGACATTTTGAGCTCCATAACATTTTATGGTTCCTGCAGTCTTTTCTGCAAAGACACTTCCTTTACATTTTGAGCTCCATAACATTTTATGGTTCCTGCAGTCTTTTCTGCAAAGACACTTCCTTTACTTTGGAAACAATTTTCCCCTTGGATGGCTCTTGACTTTGCTGTTTGGATATAATACAGTATGCGATCATCATGCTGAAGCTCACATTTATGTCATAGTATTCTTCCCATCCAGTAATTGCACAAAAAATCATTCTGAAATCAGTCAGGCAAATAAGGTAGCTTTGAGAGTCTCCCATACAAAAGCAAGAAGACTGGGAAACCTGTCACCTCACTAACTGCAATTATAGGCATGAACCATACTCTTTAGACACTCCTTCCAGTTTGGTTCCTTGATGTCCTCTAGAGTTCTGAGCATCAAGGGTTCAGTTAAACATTAAACTGGATTTTCTTGGGGATGGTATGGAGTTGTTGTCAAATTTTTGGATACCTGTGTATTCTGAAACTTTTTTTATCTCAAATTCTACAATTCTTTTATTTGGTCATGATATATCTTTTAAGGGAATCCAAATTAAAATGTGAAGGCACTAATGATTTTCTCAGCAGCAGTTTTATCAGACTTATTCGTTGTAGGATATGTTCAGGCAAATTTCATAAAATTATCCATGATCCCCGGGATAGACTCATACCCTCCTTTACCTTCATTTGAAAGGAAGAATCGGTGCAAATCATTTCAAATGGTGCAGTAGTGGGGTGGATTGCCCCACTCCCTGTGAGAGTGGGCTGCGGCAGGCCAGGGCGCCTGCGCAGACAGTGAGCCAATCAGAGAGGGGCTTATTGTGAGCCAATCAGGGCCCAGTTTGGAGACAGCCAATCAGGGCCAGGCTCAGGCCTATATAAAGGCTGCCCAGGGCAGGAGCAGTCAGTCTGTTCCAGGCCTTCGACAGGGGAAGGTCAGTCTCCAAGGGAGGAGACTAGCACCGCGGACAGCGCAGTGCTGGCCAGGCTCGGGGAGGCTAGGGAGCTTGAACCCATAGCCTGCCAGGCTGCAGGCCCTGAAGGGAAGGGCCTAGCGGGTGCAAGGGGCCGTAGGGGAAGCAGCCCAGGGAAACAGACAGCGGAAGGGGAGAGAAGGACAGCGAGGCTGACGCCAGAGGGTCCCTGGGCCGGGACCCAGAGTAGAGGGCGGGCCTGGGTCCCCCCCTTCACCCTTTGCAGTGCACCCAGCCATTGGCTGTAGGGAGCGGCCATCTTGCTACGCCAGATCCCTGACAGGAGGGATTAGACTCAGAGGGCGATTGCACATAGTGACTGGGGTGTGAGACTGCTGAGCACTGACCCCCCGGAAGGGGGCGCAGAAGGACTAAGGGGCACTGCCGGAGGGCAGTGGCCTCGAAGAGGACGCCGCCGAGCACGCAGCAACGCGGGTCCAGAGATAACAGAGGACAGAACGACGGACGGGACATCACCAGCCTGCAGAAGGCGCTCCACTGGAAAGAGCTAATTCCCGGAGTCACAACCAGGAGGAGGCGCCGCTGGGGTGAGTCCCAACCCGTTACAGTGCTGTGGAAAGAACATTTTGCACAGGTGCTCTGCTAGGTATATTTAGCCTTTTCCCCTTCACACGTTTACAAACTCTTGTGATATGATGTTATATATCCTGATGGATCTTTTACTATTCAGTCTGTTCCCATTTCTTCATACCTCTATTTATATATTAGCTCCCTATTTTACATTTGCAGTACAAGTTGGGTCCTACAAGTTGTCTTGCATCTCAAAATAGTATTGAAGTCAACATGAAGTTGGGTCCACTTGTATAGAAACTGTCAAACTACATAGGAATGCTTTTTTCTTTCCTTCAGACTCAATTTGATGTAGCTTTTCTTTAGCTCTCTAATTCTTCCAATTGCAGAATCACTTGCTTAAGAAGTTTTTAGCTCATCAGGACACATTTGTCCCCTACTGGGTTCAATACATTGTATTAATTTGCTTGCAGAGTAGACAGATTTGCTATAATTGCCAAAATTCATTCCAAATAACCCTCATTTGGGGCTTTCACTATTTGAACATTTGCTGAAATGCTCTCTAGATAATACTCTTGTGTGCTTTTTCTCATGTGCATTTCCATATTTAAAGATTCCCTGGACAAATAGTTGGCATCAGCATTCCCTTTTTCAGGATGGCATTTTATGGTGAAGTTGAAATCTGAAGCCCCAAAACCCAGCACTGACTAGAAGCATTTAGTATAGCTGACAACATCACATGCCTTAGTGGTAATTATCAATATACACTGTGAATGAAGGTGCATAGAACAGGTATTAGTTGAACCTTTTTATTATAGGCCACTTCAGAGCTAGAAATATCAGTTTTCCATAATGTAAGTTGTAGTTCTTCTCTGCAGGGTTCTGGATCCATAGGCCATCACCTGGAATTTTCCATCTTGATTCTATTACAAGACAGCTCCTAGACCTTCATCAGAGGCAACAGTATGCAAAGTGAATTTCCAGTATCTGAGTAAGCCATGATTGGAGGATTGGATACAGCGTGAATCAATTGTTTTAAAATTCTTTGATGTAGTTCTGTACATACCTCTGGTTGATTGACTTGGGGAAGGAGAGGTCTTTTTCTTTTTGAAGACTGGCTCTTTGGAATTGGAAAGGAAACCATACAATTGTTTTGCCATCATCAAAAATCACTTATACATTTCTTGTGCTATCTAGTAAACCAAACCAATTTTTGTATTTCTTTCACTGTAGAAGCTTTTAAAGCTTGTATAGCAGCTGTGTCTTTTGGGTCCATTTTTATAACCCTTAGCTGACACCATCCTTCCAGAATAATGCTGCTCCTTGATACCACATTTCTGTTCACTTTTGAGAACTTTTATAACATCCTCCACATGATCCCTGAAAACTTTATTGTAGATAAGGGACATAACTGAGTTAGGGTACACATGCTTCACCTCTCAGGTCTTCTAGGCATACTTCCATGAAGCACTGGAATGCCACAGAGACATTAGGTAGTCCAAAATGAATGTGTTCACAGTCCTATAATCCCCAGAGTATGATTAAGGCTGTGAGTTTGTCACAGAGGTCACGGAAATCACAGATCCCGTGACTTTCTGTGACCTCCGTGACTTCTGCAGCAGCTGGTGCACCTGCCTCAGGGGCAGCTCAGGCAGCCCCTGCACCAGTTGTACTGGCCACTGCTGGGGCAGTCTTGGGGCAGTCTTGGACCACCCCTACCCCCACCAACAGAGTTTGGATGTGGGAGGGGGTAGGGACATGGGACGGTGTGAGGCGGACTCTGGGCATTGCTTATCTGGGAGGCAAGAGGCAACATCCCCTTCGCTCAGCTGCTAAGCAGAGGTGTGGCCAGGCAGCTCTGCACACTGACTCTACCTGCAGGCACCACCCCCGCAGCTCCCAGTGACCACGGAGGTCCCGGGCCACGCACCACCGCCCACACCCCCCAGCAGCAACGGGGATCCCGGGCTGCCCGCATACCCCAGCACCAGCAGGGGGCCCCTCCCACATGTTTTAGTCATGAGTATTTTTAGTAAAAGTCAAGGACAGGTCACGGGCCATGAATTTTTGTTTACTGCCCATGACTTTTACTAAAAATATCTGTGACTAAAATGTAGCCTTAAGTATAATTAATGCTGTATGAACACTTTCTTCACTTATAATGTGATGATGAGCTTTCCTTTGATCAAGGACAGAGAATCATGAATTTCCACCTAAGCTATCAAGGATATCTTGAATTCTGAGTATAGGATCTCTGTCAGAAACAGTGTATTTGGTTAATTTTCAATAGTCTATGTATAGTCATAATGTGTCGTCTTTTTTTCTGTCATATACCACAGGTGAGGAATATAATGATATTATCATTCGCATCCACATTCTGGCCAGATCTTTTATGCAATCTTCACCTCATTATAGAATGGTTGGGGAATAGCATTATACATTTTCTGGACAAGAGTCTTGTCAATCAATTTAAGGTCCATCTTGAAAGTTTCAATACACCCTGCACCTGAATCATCCCTTATAAAGGTGCCACATTCTTCATGCAGTATGTCTCTGGAAACTTCCTGTTCTTCTTCTGTGAAGTGTTGCAAGTTGACAAGAGGGTCCTATACTTCACTATGGATTTGTGAGGTGTCTTTATGTTCAGCCAGCATTGATTGGTTGGTTACTGTAATGTTCATTTCCTTTCAATGGGGGCCCACTTTCTGGCTTCTGTGCTAATTGCACAGAATAGATAGGATAGACCAACTGTACATGTGGTTCTCCCCTTTAAGGTAATATGTTTAGTGACATTCCTGACAGTTACTCCAATCTGATGAGTGTTTCCTCGTGGAAGACAAATGAAGTGTTCTGCAATATCCAGATTTTCAGGCCACAGTGTATAATTTGGTACAAACAGTACCAGGATGTCTCCCGCTGTGCAGCTGCTTCTTGCTCTACACCTAATGGCAACTGTTATCCTCTTGGAATGGTGACATTACTCATTCTTTTCTTGACTGAAAATATTCTCTGCCCCTTTGCCCTTCTGCTGTATTAATTTAATTTTTTTTGCCTGATTTACCTCTGTATGAAGTGCTGAGATTAAGAATTGCACAAAATGTAAGAAAAGGGCATTAGACTTTCCTTGAGTCACTGACTAATTTTGGCAATGATACTGAAGCCTGCTACAGATTGCTCCATCTCTCCATATCTCTCCATCACATATCTTAGCATTAATTAAGATGTGGTTCTGAAGAAATCACTATCTACCAATCTTATGACATAACATCCACCAGTTATACACTTATGTTACACTTTTAATCACAACACTCAATTTTTCAAAGAGAACTTTGTTTATTCTGGGAATACAATTTTTTTAAAGGAGCTTCTTGCTGAGAGAGACCTCAGCGCACAGCTACTGATCAGCCTCCTCTTTTGGTAGCCAGTTCCTGCAAGAACTTACTCATCATGTCCTTAAAGAGGAGGTTCCATTTCTCTCATGTGATTTATATCACTATTAACAAAATCAACAGTAAATAAATATTGAAGATTATTACTAAATACAAAGAATGAACCTATTTCTAAAACATCTATTCCAGGGAACACAAATGGATACAGAACACAATTATGTAGCTTGCTTTGCTAAGTTATCAGCCTATAAAATATTAATGATTAACTCTTGTATAAGCAACATAATGAGAAGTAGTTGCTGCCTGCTAATAATTGAGTGTCAGAGCAATATGTTTTACTGATGTACTAAGTGACAGAAACCAGTAGGTAATTAAAAAAAAAAAGATTTGAAGCATAGATCCCATTATTGCAATGGTCTATTCCATTAAAGTTATTATGTACCCTCATCACTGCAGTATTTGAGCACCTTTCAGAATTGCACTGAGTACCACAATTAGCATCTGAATGTGAGATTCTTCCTCTCCCCGGGAATGCAAAGATCTGCACCCTGGATGAGAACTGTTGTACAGGTGTTTAGTGAATCAAACAGCTCAACAACAAGAAGAAAACACTACTGCACAGAGAAAATACATTTACTAATCAAAAAGAGGTTGAAAAAGTGTACTGCTCAAAAAGCAGTGGTCTGATTACAAGAGGTATTAACTGCTTACAGCTCCCACTGAAAATAAAGGACTTGATTCTCATTTACACTAATACCATTTGACACCACATGAAGAGTAAGATATGAAACTTACACAAATTTTAGGGTCAGAGAAATGTAAAGCAGCCTTAATGTAAATGAGAATTACACGCAAAATGTTCAAAACTTTTAAGCAAACAAAAAAAATGGGCTTAGGAGAAACAACACATTTACATATTTTTTTAATTGATAAATGAAATAAAATACACATCAGAAGAGGGAGCTCTCTATGTACAGAGAAAACAAACCTGTAGGGCTGACAACGGACACATGGACAGAGTTGGTGTACACAGTGCAGTATGCTAATATATTATTCTTTGGAGACTTGGGAGGCTACTGTAGCATAGGCCACTAGTGAGTTTGGTGGTCTAAATCTAGTCCCTAATGGACTAGTCTGTATTATAAAAGCACCATGTGTACTCAGCTCAGTTTAACAGCTCTCCATTTGTCTGAAGAAATGGAATAAAACTAAATAAGAACAAACTGAAACGTTCTGCATTGCAGCTTCTTAAGCAGAAACATTACAATTTAAAATTAACAAATGCCAGAGTGCAAAGTGATTTAGTAGAAGCTACAAAACACCAGTGCAATAACAGACATAAACAAGAAAACATGGGTGGGGGTAGGGGGGATTACATACTTGAAAGAGAATACAGGCTTCTTCATAACAACTCACCCTCCTATTTTAAAATATGAAAGGTGGGAATAGGTTAGCATTAGTAACTCAGTTTATCAATTGTTGAGCATCAATTATCACGTGTGTGATGCTGATACATCCAAGATTATGATGATGTAGCCCTCACCAGGAAGAAATTCCAGTGTGAGAAAGGCAGGAGATGCTATGTATATTTACAAAACAAATTCACATGTATATTCACATAACAAAATCCTCCTTCATGTTTGGAAGTAACTGATGCCCTTGATGAAGATCTCGGCAAGGAGCTCAAGGTTTGCCTAGGCATGGAAACGGAACTATCGCATCAACTTCAATGTTCCTCTGCCAGGTCAGGTTTTAGGCACACTACTGTGATGGTGCAGGCTAGATTGTACTGCTACTGTCTCACGTGGTTGACACTCATTGGTTATACATTTTACATACTGTACCTGTTGTGTGGAAAAAATAGAGAATTTATGTCTACAGGGCTGTTCATCTGAACTAAACTTGTCATGAGAACTACATTTAATTCAAATAAAATAATCTAGTTTCCCATAATGAGAACATTTTGCAGCCAGCAATGTAAGATCCTCTCAACTAAACTTGATCACAAACAATGCACTTTGTTCTGAATTGAATTTATTTTGTAGCATCAGAAGTACACAAGATATTCAGTGCAAAGTCAGGAAAGTTACATCTGTGTACAGATTCCCTAGGGCGAAGCAGGGCCCAGGGCGGAAGTGACGAATACGTCACTTCTGGGACTGATCCATCACTTCTGGGGCCGACTGCAACGGCCAATCAGGCCAGCCCACAGGCCCACCCAAAGCACGGGACCCGGAGCGGTTGCCCTGATTCACCATACCCTAGGGACGGCTCTGTCTGTGTATGTGTAACAGGGCTTCCTTGGTCCTGCTTCTGTCTCAGTCGACAAACCACACAGAGAACCCATGTGCTGTTTCAACACCCTGGGCAGTTTATTTATAATTGATTCCCACCACCTTCATAGCTTACCTTATGCCATTACAAGCAGGGGGAGAGCAATCTCTCTCTCCCTGCCTGCTTTTCCCCTTTTCACTTCCTTCCTGTGCATATTTGTGGGCTCTGGCTAATGGCTTAATTAGCCTTTCTTCCCTGTCCCACCCATAAATTAGGCACAGGTCTGCCTCCTCAGCTCCAATCTGCTATGCCTGATTGGAGCTGCTGTGAAAAGAGTGCTGACTCAGGGTTTCATACCAAGCACTCGGTCATAGTGTGATCTTACTAAAGTCGGACATCCTCAGCTTTGAACTCAAGCTGCTCCCCCTTCTATAGCCCCTAATGTAAGTGGCATTGGATGCTTCAGCTATTTTCCAATGGCAGATAGCCCCTTGAGAACCTGTAGCCAGGTGACGAACTTTGGCCTTGGCTACACTTGAGAGTTACAGCGCTGGTGGTGGCTTTACACTGCTGAAACTTACTCCCCGTCCACACTGGCAAGGCACATACAGCGCTGTATCTCCCTGCTGGTTGTACTCCACCTCCACGAGAGGAATAAAGAGAACAGCGCTGGTGCTGCAGCGCTGGGGTGCCAGTGTAAACAGTGATTAATCTTACTACGCTGTAACTGACCTCCGGAACCTTCCCATAATGCTTTTAAGTAAAGATAACACTCTTTGTTTTGTTGTGAAGCCTCTCTTTGTTTTGTTGTGAACTCGGGGCTCCCGGAGCTGCTTATCTAAAAAACAAACACAGCTACTGTTTGCTGTGAATGAGGCAGGCAGGGGGATCCCTTTGGAATGTCCACAGCTAATGTTTGCTTGAGGAGAGAAGCAGCACGGTGGGCGGGAGGAGGGGGGCATTTTGGAGCAGCTGCTTATCTGGTCTGTGAGGAAAAAAACAAAGAGAGCTATTTGCATTTAGTGAATCAGAGAGGGGTGGGGGAAGGGGTCAGAATTTGCAAGGCAGGGAGCTGACACAGTGTCAGCTCCAAAAATCCACTCTCTCTGTCTCCTCCACACTCCCTGTCACACTCCACCCCACCCCCCTCTTTTGAAAAGCATGTTGCAGCCACTTGAACGCTGGGATAGCTGCCCATAATGCACCGCTCCCAATGCCGCTGCAGATGCTGCAAATGTGGCCACGACAGTGCCCTGGCAGCTGTCAGTGTGGCCACACTGCAGCGCTTTCCCTACACAGCTGTACGAAGACAGCTTTAACTCCCAGCGCTGTACAGCTGCAAGTGTAGCCATACCCTTAGAGTAGCTGTTAGGCTACTGCAAAGTAGGCTAGTGCAAGGGCTAGCACAAATGACTTTAGAACCAGAGAGCTGCAATCAGCTCTTGCCCACTTCCTCTCCATCCAGCAGCATCACTTTTTTTTAGAAGTGACACACATTAAAACAAATGGGTATATCTTCCAATATCCTCTTTTGCACGTTTGCAACTCCCGCAAAGTGCTCCTGAATATCAGCCTCAGCTTCAAATTTCCTGGCTTTTGTTGATTTGTCTCATAATCATAATGCTATTTAAACACAGTTTTTTGTATTTAATAAGGCAGTGTAATAAGGGTGCAGTTGCTGTGCTTATCTACTGCCCAACATCTGTTGCTCTGTGCTGGTTCTTAATATTTACTTTTTGCAAGACATTTGTTAGTTAAGTCTTAAGATTCAATAACCATTACTAATGAGTATTTGACTTACCTTTTATTGAGAATAAATGAGATGCTAAGGAAAATATATCATCATCCTGTACGTTCAGAATCCATGTATTTTGTAATTTATCAAAGCATTGGTCAAATTAAGATCTCAGCAATAAAATACTCAGGCTTTCCTAAAATCACGTTTCTTTCTAGCAATTTATTAACGTGGCCCTCAAATCATACCTAAGGGTTAGGTAATGTTTATAGTGTTATCATGTGTATTTGCCAACTGAGGTAGAACCTAGGTTTAAATCTGAGAACAAATAAAACTCAGGAACAAATAATGCACAATTTGTAATTTCTTTCAAAAATTAGCTACAGGATTTAAGCTTTAACTGAAATACTCCTAACCTTTCTCACCTGAAAATTAGAGACATTTACAGAGTGCTGGTTTACTGTACATTGATATATAATGATAAATGTTTTCTACAAAAACTGTAAGAAAATGACTGAATTTCATATCGCAACTTTCATACTGAAGGCATCTCAAGGTGATGATACAGATATCAGTAGTGCAATGACTATGTAGGAAAAACATGCATTACAGTGTAGCAGGCTATGTTTACAGATTAGACCCATGGAAGGAGGCATAACGCTTGGGATTTTCAAAGCCAATAGCTTCTGTGTCTGCGTCAGACCTGCAAAATGTTGCACATCAATCACACACAGGCCACTCTTCATGCATTCCTGCAGAACATGCTGAATGTCACAAGCACAAGGGCTGCAGTGAAGACTGGCTGCCACTAGGGGCTGCTATAGCACTCTGTCTGATCTCTACTCTCCCTGCCATCCTAAGCCACATGGTGCCCAATGAAGAGATGGAGATGGCTGAATCCTTATTGTCATTATCCCATAAGGGGAAGAGAGGGGCTGATGGAGGGGCAGAGAGAAACAGGAGCAATAGGGGTTGGGGGTGGAAGGATGGGGACAGACTATTGGAGACGGGACAACGTGGAGAGAGACAGAGGAACTGTTGGAGAGAAGGAGGTGACAGGAGCTATTCAGGGTGTGAGGAGGTGAAGTAAGGGCTACTTGGGAAAGGTGGGGACAAGAACCATTGATGGGAAAGGGTGGGGCAGGAGTGGATGGTGTGAAGGTAAACAGGGAACAGAATGGGAGTGGCAGAAACTAACAGGAACCCAGGATTGGGACCTGAGCTAATAGACATGAGCTAGTGGCCCTAATACCAACCTATGCACCCTCCCTCCCCACATCCCGTTACCTCCCACACAACAACTGCACCCCATACAGTCTTCCCTGTATATCCCTGGCTCCGTCCAAATTGTCTTTGACTCCGCACAAGACCTTGCCCCCTCTTTTGAGGGGTACAAGCCAGGACTTGTTCCCCACATACCTGTTGCCACCATGCATGGGAATCTTGTAAGGGAAATCTAGTCTCAAGATGATGCTTTGCACCAACACTGAACCCACTAAGTATTGTCAACACCAATGCTTATGGCCACATAGCAAATTAGCTAATTACATTATCAGCATAAAATGCAGTTGCACTAAACTTCACAGCCATGCTGCATGAGAAAATAAACCTCTTCACCCATTCTGTTGTCTGCCTAAATCATGAATTACCAGAAATAAGTTATTAAAAATAATTAAGCCCAAATTAACTTTTGAAGATGCATCTGAGCTCTCTGGCAGAAACAAAGGTACTTTGTTATCGAACCTGGCTTCCTGTAATAGATGCACTGAAGGGTAATATGTTTACAATACTTTGACCTTCAAGGCTATCCACAGTTACCTGGCAGTCAGTTAGCCATCAAGGAGCCTTGGAATGTTTGTCAGTAATGATCTCATAAGACCACTGCATGCGTGTGAATATGAGCATGCTCAGTGGAATCCATTTTATATTATAGCAGACATACTGTGTGACTTTAACTTTTGTCCTGGTGATGGGGGATGGGTCAAAAATTAAATTTCAAATCAGTGCTAGGGTGCTGCAAGACATAAAATAATTTCCTTACTAGGCACCATAGTTGCAGAGCTATGAGGTTTCTGCTTGCTCATAGATTATTGATATGCATGTCTTTTTAGCTATTCAAAATCCATCCATGGCCCATTATATTATGGGTGTCTTGGTAACTTGAGAATACAAACGTTGCAAGTGATTCAACAATGAAAAATAGATTCATAAATATATTTGTGAATAAACATCTGAAATTTGATTCACTGTTATTGTGGAATCATACTACTCATATATGTTCAGGCTCATAATATGTTATTTGTCATTCACAAACAATCTGCAAACCAATAAATGACAACATTCATATAATAGTTGATTTCACCGTTTGATTACCTCTACTTTTCCTGAATGAGTATTTCTGTTGGGAAAATTACATACTTTGATCATTCAATAATGCACATGACATGGGTCTTTATATTTAAAATCCACAAAGAATTAATGCTAAAAAAGGTGTAACTGAGATAGAACACTTTACAATATGCATATTCACCAATATCCATTTTAACTTTAAAAAGAATTGTTTGCAAATCCATTTTTCTGGCTTTTTATAATGATTTTTACTTTATCTAATTTTAGCAGATTAATCAGATTGCTCTCACTGGAAACATAAGATGTATTTTTAGTTGTTTAAGTCCACTTCAAGTCACATGGTGTGATTCTAAGAAAAAAATGAAATGCAACTTTCATCACTGATGTACATATATGACAAAATTGCTTCCAAGATAAATGTTCTTTTATTTTATTTGCCTATGAATAGAAATAGCAGACATCTGATGTCACTGCTTTCATTGCTGGAACAAAGGTTTTTTTGTTTGTTTGTTTTTTTGTTTCTCTATACTGCTAACTATGCTGTAGCAAATTACCTAGTACACAGAGCCATCAGAATTCTGTGGTGTGTTTTTCTGGATTTCAGTGTTGCCTAGACAGAGGTCATTTAAAATATATCAGTACTTAGTTTCACTCCATTACGTTTAATGAAGGAGAATGTGTCAAGTCAGTTTCTGGTTTCATGCTAAACCAATTCAGAAGAAAGTTACTTGTTTCGGTCTTTATGACTGGTTTTATTAAGCCCTTGCTGTTGGCTATAGACTGGAAAGTGGAAAACATTTTTCACCAAAATAGCAGGAAATGGCCTATTTTCTATATATTGTAAATCTATGTTAGATAAATAAGTATAAGCTATTTCTAATATAATATTACCATACATATTTTCTGATCATATTTTCACTAGTTTTACACTCATATGATTCAACTGATATCCCGGTGTAAATGAAATCAGACTCAAGAGAAAGACTAAATTTGAGGTATAGCATGGTTTGTGCTTTGTATCACTGCATAATGTAAGGTGATATTGTGTTACACTGCCGCACAATGAGGAAAACCAAACAGATGCAATGCAACATGAAGTGACAGCAAAGACAGTGCAAAATATTTCAAACAGTAAAAGGCAACTTCAGACAGTTCAGTGTTGGTTCAGATAAGGCATTAAAAATTTGACATGCTTCTCCAGGGTTTGAAAAATTGTCCAAACTTTTTGGAAGTCCCTACAGCAACTAACATATTTTCAGATATGACCCATTTTCCTAGTCCAGTCAGGACTAAAGTGACAATATTTAAAAACGTTAGTCTTACATTTGAAAAAACAGCCATTTTAATAAGCCATATTCGAACAGCAATAAACTACTTCTGGGTGTGCATCAATAATCTACTAATGCACACTGTGTCATGCCTTATTGTTATAATGACAAGGCTGTCTTTTTCAACTTAGTCTGCATTCAAACCGGACTTTGTAAGTTTTCTTTAAAAAAAAAAAAAGAAAAGAAAAAAAAAAAACCTTTTTCCAGCAAAGGTTTTTGAACTAATAGATCATTACGGATACTTTAAAAACACATCCATAATTTTGACCTTCACTGTACCTTTAACAAAAAGATTCCCAGAATTTTTCCAGTAATTCTGATCCGTTGAAAGAACCTTGAGAAAAATGTATTTTCATAACCTGCCCACACTTCCTGACCATGTCCTATTGCCTTTACAATTAGTCAGGCTGGCTGAAAGCCAGTACGTGCCTAAAATTATTGGCACCTGTCAGAAGATCTTTTATTATTCTGTTTTGATACCTACAGTCTATACAGCAGTAGGCAGAAGTGCACAGGAGAAACTATAGACTTGGACTTTCAGTGTAGTAGTACAGAAAAAGGTCAAGATTTTCAAAAAGGGTGCCTAAAAGTAGATTAGTAAGTCCATTTTTAGATACCTATGTATGTGGCTGAATTTCAAAGGTGTTGAGCACCCAGCATCTCTCACAGAAGAGCATCAATATGCTACAGAAGTATGGTTAGTAGTTATGACCTGATCCTGCAAGAACCACCACTCTGGATGGACCCATGTGCCCAAGAATTGACATTAAATGAACTTCCTTATAACTGATTTTTTTCCCTCTTTTGGTTTAACTGGAAAGAGCAGTTTTACTGATAATTTAAAAAGAAAATGAGGGACAAAATCATTTAAAATAAACTGAGAAATACCTGAACTACAAAATTCAGATATGCATTCAGTTTTGAATTCTGACGTTTGAGGATCTTTGCATTTGGGGGTCTTCTATTTGACTCTTCCTATTCTTCATTAAAGGGGCACCAACTATTCTATCTTAAAAATGTATACCTAGTATGGTTTCAAGTACCCCTAAGATTACTAGAGCTGAAAGAAATTAGAGAAAAATATTTGTCCCTTTTATTCTCTCTCTTGTTACTTACAGGTGGTCCTCATCACGCTAGTACCTGAGTATCTCACAATCATAGAATCTATCCTGACTACACTCCTGTGAGGAAGGAAAACATTATTCCCATTTTACAGATAGGGAACTGAGACAAAAGGTAGATTAAGTGACTTGCCCAAGATAACACAAGCAGCCTAGGACTGAGCTGGGAACTGAACCCTGGCCTCCTGTGTTTAAGTGCAGAACCCTATCTATTTGACCATTCTAAATATGCTGTTTTGTACATGTTAGCACCCCTTTGAATATTGGTCATTTTCATTGTTTCTTCACAGTGAATTGTACTTCTTGTCTTATGCACAGCACAGAGCACACATACTCCTCCCCAGGCTCTTTGCCAATAGCAGCAGCAGCAATACTTAAAATATAGAACCAGCAAATAATCTAAGTAGATAAGTGGGCACGTGGAGAGGGGGAAGAGGAGGAAAGGTGAGACTAAGCCTTTTTAATGGTACTGTTGACAGGCCTACCCAAAAAGACCCTTCTAAATACCAGCAGGAGAGCAGAAAACCTCTTATAATTTTTAAAACTTTTAATAAATTCTGTACATGCTATTTAAAGTTTGCTTTATCAGAAACTTTTGGTTTCTGAAATTTGCTTGAAAAATTCACGTTGACATATATTATTTATCGTTACATCATGAAAGAAGCCCAATGTGTTGCCAATACTCTTCAACTGAGCCTAGAACTTCTGCTACTAATATTTGCTAATTTCATAAGTGAATCCATGAAACAAAACGTTAGATGTGATAATTAAAATAGTATTGCCAAACCCAAGTAGTTGATCAGGCCCCAAAACTATGAGAGTGGCTTAACATTCATGAGACTCACAAAAATAATTAATTCATTAAATAATGTTGAGGTTTTTTTAATTTGTCTCCTGAGTTTTGACCCTTAAGTGTGCAACATGGATCATATTTTCAAGCTTTTCTCTTTTTCTAAAAAATGAAAGCCAGGAGCCTCACCTAATCATAAGCCTCATGGAGTTGGGAATTTAAGAAGCACACCAAAAACTGTGATGCCAATTCTAATGATTTTATTACGGGTAACACTGAACTTAAAAGCTACTGGATGGAGTTCCTTTTCAAACTGATCTGTGTTTACAAATTCAGAAGCCTCAGTGAGTTGCATGAAGCAACAGCCTTTCTTTTGTTTCTTTTCTATTAAATATAAATTTATATAAGAACAGCTCCTATCACACTAATGGCATTGCAGCATATGGAATAACTGTCATATTCACTTTTTATGCCCCGAAGAAAAGCTCCTGTTGTATTTCTAATGCTGACTACTGAAACAAAACGATCAGTTAAACCATGAGAACAAATGTTCTCAGGACACTAAAAGTAATTGGTCAAGAACAAGAAGTTTTTCATCACTTACTTTATTAATGGCCATTGCCTGTCTGGGTCATAAGTAAGAATTCCAATGAAAAACACAGGAGTTATACACATTGCATCACCCTCCATTTTGCCATGCCCCTGACAAAAAATTCGGACTATTCTGATTACCTGACCTTAGGTGAAGATAGAAAACTAAGGCCTGGGCTACACTAGCGGGTGGGGGTGGGGCAGTTTGAACTAAGATATGCAACTCCGCTTACTTCTACTGCCGAGGTGGACTACAGGCATTGATTCGCAGATTGATTTATCGCATCCAGACGAGACGCAATAAATCGATCCCCGATACATCGAACACTACCCTCCGATCCGGCGGGTAGTTTAGATGTACCCTAAGTCTGTTTCAGAGATACTGAAAAGAGTTAGCTTTTCTCAACTCTTTCGTCAAAGCACACAACTCACATCACAAAACATCACACCTTTGGGAGTGGAGGAGAGTGAGAATGTGCAAGAAAGAGGGAGTGATGCATGCTGTCTTTACACAGTTGGCTCCTACAAAGTGCCTATTTGTTTTTTATATTAAGAAAGACTGGAAGATAAAAAATATGAAATGAATATGAAAAAGCTGAAGTTATAAAACAATTTAGCTTTTAGAGTGGATCAGCCAATGATTTTTTGAGAGGATTCAAAATAATTAGAGCATCAGGAACTGATTGTGATCTCACATCAGGGTCAGTCAGGAGTAATTCACCTGAACTGAATGGAATTATAGAAGTGTAGAACCAGCATGAAATCAGAATCCTGTCATCAGTGTTTAAAGGAGATTTATAGGGACTGATTCACTTATACTGTAGTAAATCAAGAGAGACATAATGTCAGTCAGTGTAGTTTATACTGGTCTAAAACCAGTGTGAGAGGGAATAAAAAGAGGCCTACAATATTTTTAACAATATGTTAAATGGGTGTTGGGGTTGGTCAAGATTGTTATCTATTTCATTGTTCAAATATTACAAACTACATATTACATGCACACTACTAAAACAAAAACTTCAGGAGTGTATGTACTATACTATACTGTACTATAGGTATATTGAAAAAAAAATTCTGAAAAACACAGGAACAAATGACATACTAACTAAATATTGTATGATCTTTTGCAACAGAACTACTGCACGCTGTCCGGCTATACCGAAAGGAGGACAGGAGACACCTGATATGGTTTTAATCAGGCCGCAACTTTATTATTACATGTCTGGGACTATCCGGCAGATAAAAATGTACAGTGCAGGTAACCCCATGTTCACTCAATATCTACCTGGGGGGAAGGGGGTGTTTCCCTCAGCCCTTCTTTTCCCATTCTGGCCCCCCAGGCAACCACTCCTGGGAACTTACCATCCCCCCCTCAAGCGAGGGTTAAGGTAGGCTATAAGAAAGGGGAGGTGGTTGGCTCCCTGCCATACCAGTCATAGGAGCCCCCCTCCACTCACACACACACACCCTGTTCCACTCCTTTAATCAACACCTCCTTTTAAAGTCCTTTACTAAGCCATTTATCTGCTCACTGTATCCCTTCCCTATGGAGTACCTGCACTGGACATCTGCCCCACACTTACCTAATGAGTTGTGCCATCATAGCCTAACTCCCATCCCTACTCGCCATAACAAAGCCCTCCCTGTACCCTGTGTGGAAAGTGAACCCCTTGCACACTCCACCTAGGCCAATCTGGTGGGGAGGGGCAAATTCCTTCCCAGCCCCCCCCCCCAGAAAAAAGCAGCTAGCATGATGCTCAGAGCAGGTCCTGAACAAACCTGCTATTTTGCCACCTCCAAGGGGAGGGAGGGTGGGTGCTGCTCTGTCTGGTCTGGGGGAAAGGGGCTCCTCCTCCTGCCAGGCTTGCTCCTTTTCAACTCCCCAGTCCTTCTGGTCCTGGAGATGAGTCAGCATCGCCACACTTACCCATTCACCCCTTTTGCAGTAACCTCTGAGCTCTTCCTCCTGTGCCCATAAGGTGGGCAAGATGGACAATGCCTCCTCCCCCGCCCCACACCCAAAGATGCAGTGTGGTCATTTTTCACCTCACTAAAAAACAAGTCAATCATCCTTTGTAGCCAGTAAATGAAAAAAAGAGGAAAACCAGGATTGTTTATCTATCTAAGAACCACATTTTAATTCGTTTCCTTTTTATTTAATTCTTAATTTCTTTCTCAGAACATGATGTGCTTTTCTTCATGGTTCACTGTAATGATGGCTTGCAGTATGCTGTGGTTCATTGATTGTTTCTTTCTATTTTTATGGACACTAAGACACAACTAATATATGAGCCATAGTCCAGGTCCCAGCTCCCACCACTTTATTATTATTATTGGATCATTTCCATGGATACCATTCTAATAATTTCCATGGATACCATCATGCTTGATGATCTGACAAAAATCTAAATATACTCAGAATTAGAGCTGTGGGGGAGCTGGATTTTTTGTTTCAGGAAGAGTTTCGTCATTTTGAAATTTCTTCTGTTCTGGAACAAAATTACCCATGAATCAAAATCCTCCCAGGTGTATTTCAGGTTGATCAATACATTTCATGTCAACAAAATTAAAATGTTTCATGACGAATTGTTTACTTTTTAAGAACATAAGAACATAAGAATGGACGTACCGCGTCAGACCAAAGGTCCAGTATCTGTCTACAGACAGTGGCCAATGCCAGGTGCCCCAGAGGGAGTGAACCTAACAGGCAATGATCAAGTGATCTCTCTCCTGCCATCCATCTCCGTCCTCTGACGAACAGAGGCTAGGGACACCATTCTTACCCATCCTAGCTAATAGCCATTTATGGACTTAGCCACCATGAATTTATCCAGTCCCCTTTTAAACATTGTTATAGTCCTAGCCTTCACAACCTCCTCAGGTAAGGAGTTCCACAAGTTGACTGTGAGCTGCGTGAAGAAGAACTTCCTTTTATTTGTTTTAAACCTGCTGCCTATTAATTTCATTTGGTGACCCCTAGTTCTTGTATTATGGGAATAAGTAAATAACTTTTCCTTATCCACTTTCTCAACATCACTCATGATTTTATATACCTCTATCATATCCCCCCTTAGTCTTCTCTTTTCCAAGCTGAAGAGTCCTAGCCTCTTTAATCTTTCCTCATATGGGACCCTCTCTAAACCCCTAATCATTTTAGTTGCCCTTTTCTGAACCTTTTCTAGTGTTATATATATATATAAGATATATATATATTATCTTATAATATACAATAAATACTGAAATGGAAAAATGTTTGGTAAAGAAAAATCATGAAGATCCATTCGAAAAATCATTTCAACTTTATCAAAACTTTTTTTTTCAGTTTTTGTTAATTTTTGTCAGCGGTGACACAGTTCTGCAAGCAAAAGGTTTCTATTTCAATGAATCAACATTTTCTGACATAAAAAAGTTCCTCTGGAAAATTTCAGACCTAGCTCTACTCAGAGCCTGTTCTTTGCAAATGGGTAAATATTTGTCTGATGCTACTAGACAATGCATAATACACAGAATTTCATAATCAGAAATCTACATGCTTAACATCCTACACTTAGTAAAATAATCAGAATTTATCACTGCATACAAGGGAACCTGCAGTAAGAGTAAGTATTCTTAACCATAACTCCGTATTGTGGATGTAACTATCCCTCAGTCAGGTAGTCATGACAGTATATAGCTCTGGAAGAAGTCTGAGGAGGGGTTTAAGCCAGGGGAAGATGCTTACCCCCTCTACCTTGGCACATTTTGCATCAAGTATCTTTTCCATATCTGGGCTACCTTTCAGTTTATTACCACATGAAAAACTTGAATAGGAAGCTTGTATACTGGACAGCATGCTCAGTACAACTTTGAGAGGCAAATGCTGGCCTCACTCATATCCCATACAATTCTCATGGATTTCAAGCCTTTATTGCTTAAACTTCTCAGAATCCATAAAGCCTCCTGAAATGAAGAGGATGCGTGGAAAGGCAGGAAAATACATTTCTGGCTGGTTTTTCATTTATATGGCACATTATTGAGAATTCAATACAGAATTTTGTTTCTATAAAAATGGTTATTCTGCTGCTCACCTATTTGTATAACCAACATCTAGTTATGTCAATTTCAACAAAACTCACCTCTACAAACATGCAGTTTTTCGCAATTTCATGGTAGTAATTCAAGAAGTGACATAAAACCCTGGTAATTGAGCCTTTGGAGGGTGCAGAATTTATTTTCTGTATCTGCCAATTCAATTTATTTATTTGTTTAGGCTTATCCAAGCTTTTAGGCACCTCTTATTATAAAACAGGGAACTACAAATTTTAAAATCTACTAATTCAAATCTCCAGTTACACAACTCACCAACTAATAGATTCTGCCA